>NC_056743.1:1511773451-1512073451 GCF_019279795.1 Protopterus annectens
GGATATTGTGCCAATAACTGTAATGTACAGTATTTTAGGCAGATCTGTATTCTATTCTACATAGCAGTTCTGTTATGTTATGCAAACAGTAGTTATGTCTATTGACAATTACAATACTCAATGACAGGATACATAGCATTAGTATTCATCTGACAGGTTAGCAGCATGATACCAAAGATAATTGGAAGAGCCAGGTAACTATCCATGCACATAACACATGTAATACCCACCTCTCTACTATCGTTTGCAAGCAATAACAGCTGTGTATGTGTACATGTTATGCAAATGTGTAGTGACCCTTGTTACAGGGCTGGGCCAAATGGCTATGTGCACACCTACATAGAGTGGATATTGAGAGTACAGACACACTGGTTGAACTACCAGGTTTGTGTAGCCCAACCTCTCATTGCCAACCTAACAGCCGCCTGCACATACTGTATGCAAGGTATTGCACAGCACTGGTAATGAAACAGGTTGCATATCTTCTTTAACTCCAGTCTAACATCTGCAGTAGGAGTGTAAGATGTAGGAGACAGCTGCCCATGTGCAATAGCCGCATCATAGGTGATGGCTCACACTGATTATATACTGATCATGTTGATAGTGGCATCAGAGTCTATTGATACATGACTCTGTTTGGAGAGTTGGTGTCTTTGCCTGACAGAACTCATGGTCCTGGTGGATATGTGAGTGTATATACCCAAAGAAGGAAACAGACCTGCAGACACTTGCATCATCTGTAATCAACTAATAGGATGTGATGTGCTCCTCAGAGCAGGATTGCTGCTAAAGGTAGCTACAATGTTTCCCTAACAGCCAGTGTTGTCATGTCCATAATACAAATATTTACATGTGAGCATCACTGTCTAAAACATCTCCATAGGCAATATGTAAACTAAATACAGTACTTGGCACTTGTAGTACTGACTGCTCATACAGGCATGTCCACTAGTCAGCTACTGGTGTTTACTAATGTCAGCTTTGTGTATGTGGCCATCCTGGGGGAATGTAATCTCTATGCCATGTACACTGCCAGACCCACCTAACACCATGCCCCACACATTGTTTGGGATGCAGCTACAGGGGTAAGCTGGAAGGCAGCCCAGTCTACAGCCATGACTGGACTGGACAGTCATGAGGTGTAGGTTAACACATGCAGCTCATCAACACAACCAACACATACCCTTACCAGAACACAGTAAGGACACCCACACACACTACCGGAAATCACACACATTCACAGACGTGTCTAAGTATCTGGCCAAACAAGTGACCCCCCCAAGCAGGAAGAGATAGACACCGAAATACACAAACTGTATGACATAGTTTGCATAATTGTGCCACACCTCTGAACACATGACTGGAAACATGCCCAACAGTACTCATCTGTGAATGCAAACTCTAGCACGATATTACACACCAACCTATATGAGGGCATACATACTGTCAGCTGCCTGTCTGCCATAATTAGCCACATACTCATACACTCAGACCACCTTTTGAACTATACACATGGCTCTGGCAAATTCCATGTTGTTGTGCAGGACCTGTGATGCAGTAGCCTGGACTGCATGGAAACACATGTAGGAGCTGTCAGGTCTTGTAGCCCATGTAGGTATGTCCCAAGACCTGGGTATGCATCCTGAAATTGGCCAAAATGATACTGCAATACAGGGACAAAAGGACTGTATTCCACAATTGTCTAGTGTAATGGTGCATGTCAAAGGATATCCAGTATCTGTCATCCTGGGATAACATGGTTGACAGACCATGATGCTTTGCCAGACAGGGCCTGTACCGGTCACCCCTGGGAATCTGGATACTGCCTAGGGCTCATGCTTCCCCTATAGTGCCTTCATCATCCACGGTTCAAGTGAGGGTCCACTGCTGTTACAGGGACAGCCAAGCAATAAACTGCGGGTCTCGCTACACAATGATACATGTCAGAAACACTATACGGACACACTTATGTCAATCCCTAACATGGAGAACATATCTGTGCAGTGACTGAAACATGTTTCAATGCTCCAGAGACCACATCTGCATGACCATGTTATAACACATACCTCACACCTCTTGCCCATTATCCTTTATTCGAACACACGGGCCGCAGGTGTTTAACATTCATGAAGGATATGAACACCCCCAGGCTAACTGAACTTGCATAACATCAGATGCATTATGCTGAGCAACTACCTTTGTGCCAAAGTGGAATTCAAAATGCACTTTGAGACAGGTCACCCACCAGGCTGCAGACTTCCCAACTGTCATAATGTGCTGTAATGGGAAAGGTTAGGTCTGAGACAGAACCATAATAATGGCTACTCTCAACTATTCCATTATGAACTGGGAAGACTCCTCATGTACCAACACCTGCGCTCAATGCATGTTGGATTCCATAGATCCCACTGACCTGGATCAAAGTAGTCACACAAACAGGGCTAACAGTATGCTACACATAGTTAGTCTCCAATGCCAATGTTACGTTTCCCAAGAGCAGAGTGGTGAGTGCCATGGCACCCATGCAGATGGACAATGCATGTGCAAATGCTGAATCCTACACAAATGAACCTTAAACAGTCACATATGTGCAGTGATTGTACCATTGAAATAGAACCAGGATTCAACCCAACACAAACAAGTAGGCAAACTGGTGGTACCATGCTTTAAACTGTACCACAGAAGGTAGTAACTGTTGCAAGAGTGAACGCACAGTGTAGGTGATCCCTGGTCAGCCTCGGTAAGATGCAGATACACCATATAAAACCACGCAAAGCTACTGTGAAACTAATTAGCCACACATTATGAGGCCAAGCACAGAGCATTCTATAGCTGTGTCATTAATCATAAAGGCAACAACAAGACCTGCCATGCTGCACAGCACTATGGCATGGGAAGTACTGCACCTATAGAAATAGCACTCATTCATCCAGATAGGGTCTCGAAGAACCTAAACCCACTCCCACCTCCCCGCACCACCAATAGGTACACTTAGTAATATATCCATGTACACTACAGGGCCCCTGTACTAACAACTATGCAGGTACAAGCTTCACTCTCTAAAGCCATACATACAGCTTTCATGGGACCTGACAACATCCCAGGGTGTATCCTACACAAATGTAAGAACATTCAGCTATCCACATACACATCATGTTCAAGCATAGCTCCATGTCAGGCTATGTACTTACCGAATGGTGCACAGCAACAGTTATCACACCCCCACAAAGGGGGAGACACCATTGATAATGGGACATAGTGCATAACTACCCTGCTGAGTTTGGTCTGTACGGCCATGAACCATGTTCAACGTATTTGATGTACTCGGTACAGATGTAGATGACAGTAGGGTTGATTCATACTGCATATCATGACCTTGCCAGGTCGTAGGTCACCCATACTGTGTTCCAGCTATACTCAGTAAACTTGGTGCATATTCCTAAGTCACAGAAGTGGTTTGCAACTGGACTACTGGCAGCACCAACACGACAGAAGGTGTCTGACTAATACACACACACAAAACCAGTGCCAGCCACAGTAATACAGGGGTCATTCCTGGTACTCCCCCTCTTTGTTATCTATACCACACAGACTAACACAGAAGGCCTGTAATGCCTATTGATGTTTGCAAATGACTATGAACTAGGAGCAATAGTCGACTCAATGTGTGCTGCATTCAACATACAGAAGGGTCTTAGTGTGTCAGATGTGTGGTGTGTGATGTATGGCCACAATCTGACAGCTAAGTATTGCATTGTCATCCCCTATGTTACAAACCCTGTACTCATTAACTTGCTGCGATCAACATAATGGCAACTGTGTGTATGGGATGCAACTGGACAATACTTCCCTTTGATAGTTACGTCACCACAAAAGACAGGTAGTCATATGTGGCACCGATAATCATGACAGGATACCATCCAGGAATACAGAGATTACTGCTCAGCCATACTCAACACCCATGTGACCCATAATAGATCACATATTTCCTTTAAGGGTTATTGCCCATGTGTAGATGGCCTACACTGCCCTTCCCAAACCCTAGCTGCACTATAAAGCATGCAGCCTACCCTGAATAAAGCCATGCCCAACCCAGAGGTGTTGGACATGCTACACTTAAGACATCCTGACCCCAAATAAGCACATACTTCATGGACATCCACCTTTCTAGTACAAGGATCACAACATGCCTGACAGATCTCTGCCCCACACACTTAACATACTCTTGCCATACTATGCATCCCTGTCCAGTGAAGCTGCACATCACCCCTCTCTGTGACATGGTGTGATGACCGCATGCCAAATATATCAGTAACCATGTGCATCAGTTCTGTGGCACTGCTTGACCTGGCCACTGAAACTTACCTGTTCTGTTGCCTACAGCTAGGTAACCTGCCTGCCTAGGCTCATAAATGGCCCAGGGCATATAGCCTGCTAGATCACTATGACGATACATGCTATAGTTGATATCCAACCCTGCAAATACCATCAGGGGAGGTATTGTCCCATGTGTTACACATGTGCAACACAGACAATACATGGCAGGATGCTACACAGCTGTACAGTGCCATGTAGATGTATATGGCAAAACACATACATGCTTGCAAGTCTGCAGGGTCACAGGTCATGTCCCTAACGGCTATGTATGACTATATATGTGACATATACACAGCATTAAGGCCGATTGCATTAATGTGAATACATCCAGGCATGTGCTGATAGGTAAAGACACCACTACAGGCAAACAGACATGCCCACTTCAAGACAACATCCACATGGTGTATGAGCAATGTCATCACATGACACACATATATGGCGATAACATCACATCACCAGTAGGTGTCAAATGTGTGTGACTCGTACATGTCAGTAGTGTTAGTGTCATGTAGATTTGCAAAGACATATTTGTAATCTTAATAAATGTTAATAACATGTATGTTAAGCTGTGCTGCTGTACTTCTCTGTGAGTTACTGTAACCTGTCTCCATCATTATGTCTTCCAAGTATGCCACGTAGCAGACTGCCGGCGTACAGCCGCTTGGAGGATGAGGTCCTCATCCCATACCTCCTTGACAGCTACACGCTCTTCAGCAGCGGGATGCCCTGTGGGAGGAACTCTGCAGGAGGGTAAATGATGTTGGCAGTCACAATCGCACCTATCAGCAGTTGCGCAGACACTGCACTGACCTGATAAGACGGGCGAAACAGCACGCTAATGCAATTGCCAGGGAACAAGGTGCAACAGGTGGGGGGGGGGTCACTCACCCAACCACCACTCACATGTACCGAGGAGCTACTGGCCAACCTAGGGACACCTGCAGACCTCCATCCACAAGCTTTAGCTGGTATTGTGGAGGTGGATGTCTCTCAACCACCGAGCCTGGAGTTGCCTGGTAAGTCACAACTGCACATAAAACACATCTATATTTCACATAGATACATGTGTTACTGTACAATATGTAATGTAACATCATATGCAAGGCATGTATGCACACATGCCACATACTATAGTCTGCTACTCTATGTATGCACAGATTTGCATACTCCATAGTATAGTGTATTGTACTGGTTTATGTGCTAACATGGACATTGCACCCAGTAGCTATCACACAGGTGTAGATAATGATCTTACTGAGGTGACACTCCTGTTTAGGTACCTCTGGCGTTTTGCAGCGACAGCAGCCTGTGTCAGGTGAGATTGTTATTATTTACCAGACTTGATAATGCATGAAACACATTAATTGCATGCTATCTGCCATAGCACACAATGTATGGTGGTCCTGTTAATGGACACTGGTCAGATCTGCAATGCATCACACTGTTTACCTATGCGAAACAATTGAAGACTATATGAAAAGTACAGTTGTGTACACTTACCATAAATGTAGATGTTTGAGTATATTCACTGTTGCAGTCATTACATTTGGGTTATCTGCTTGCAGATAGCACTCAGTCGGCCTGATTAACAAAGTCTTGGGTCCTGCATCGGTTGCTGTCCCTTCTTCCATGACGTCAGGTCGTCAGGGGTATAAAACATGCAGCCGACAGGTTTAGTCCTGTCCAAGTAGAATCTAAGTTGCCTGTGCACATCTAAGGAATGCAGTATCCGTTCCCCTTTATTCTGTGGACTGGGCAAGAAGGTTGGCAAATGAATAGACTGTTTAAGAGCCACAATGGACACCACCTTGGCGATGAAGGATGCATTGGTTCTGAGGGATACCCTGTCCGCATGAAAGATGATGAAAGGCTCCACTGCCATAAGGGCCTGTAATTCAGATAACCTTCTAGCTGAAGTGATCCTTTTGTCAAAGAAATAAATTTTAAGTCTGCAGAAGCAGCTGGCTCGAAAGGAAGTACAGTGAGTTTCTTCAAGACAAAGTTAAGGTCCCAGACTGGGGTTGGAGCTCTCCTGGGTGGTCTCAAATTTTTGGCCCCTCTGAGGAACTGCTTGAGCAGTGGATGAGAGAAGAGGAGAGGTTCTGTGTTATAATGAGCTGAAATGGCTGAGGCATGGATCTTAATGGAGGACAAAGACAGACCCTTGTGAAGCATCTCAGTTCAGTATTGTAAAATCTGAGGTAAACTGGGCGCTGCTGTGCTCATGCCTTGAGATTGGTTCCAGGCACAGAATCTTTTCCATTTTTCAGCATAAGATTTTCTAGTACTAGGCCTCCTTGCCTCTAAAATGATATCCATCACAGGTTTGTTGAGGGATGGTAAAGGAGAGCTTAAGTAATTAGCCAGGCTGCTAGGTTCAGTGTTGGAAGCTGAGGGGGCAGAATCTGGTTCTCCTGCTGAGACAGCAGGGAAGGAGTCTGAGGCAGGTGCCATGGAGATAATCGTGACACACTGCGTAGGAGGGGGTACCCATTGTTGACGCGGCCAGTCTGGAGCAATCAAAATCATCCTTGGTTTGTCCTGTTTGATTTTTAGTAGTACTTTGGAGAGCAGAGGCGGGGGGGGGGGGGCATAGACTGATAGCTTTTTCCAGCTGAAGGATAGAGCATCCACTTTCCAGGCTTTTTTTGTGATGAGTTCTTGTGCAAAATGTGTCCAACTGACAGCTCTGGGGTGAGGCAAAAAAGATCTATGTCTGGGCTCCCCCCCCTTTGCGTGTCAACATGTTGAAAATCCTTGGTTCCAGTTTCCACTTGTGTGGGTCAATGAGGTTTTTGCTTAGTCTGTCTGCCAGTGTATTTCATTTTTCTAGCAGGAATTGAGCTTGTAGGTGCACTTGGTAGCTCAAGGCTGTGTTCCACTATGCCATGGCTAGTCTGCAGAGGGGGTAAGAATGTGTACCCCCCTGTTTGTTTATGTACCAAGTAACAGTGGTGCTGTCCGTCTTTACCATTAGTTGTCCTGGAAAAATGTGGTCCTTGAAGGCTGTCGGAGCATTCTGTACAGCTAACATTTATTTTTGATGGATATGCAGGTGCATTTGACTTGGGTTCCATTTGCCCTGAATGCACTTCCCTGCCAGGTGAGCCCCCCCATGCATAGTCTGATGTATGCAGGTGCATTTGACTTGGGTTCCATTTGCCCTGAATGCACTTCCCTGCCAGGTGAGCCCCCCCATGCATAGTCTGATGCATCTGTTATTAGGGTTTGGGCAGCAGGGGGTGGTGTGAAAGGTAGTCCCTTGTTTTGGGGGCAGGCCTCTGCCCACCAAAGGAACTCTAGGTGTAGGCAAGGTATGATAGGAATCATTGTTTCTAGGTCATGAGAATGTTGACACCATAGGCTTTTTAGATACCACTGTAGACTGTAGTTTCCTCATATGCAGTCTTGCATATGGAATTAGAAGAATGCAGGAGGCCATGAACCCCAAGGCTTGCAGTATGTGTCTTGCAGATAGCAGTGTTTTTGTGGCCACTTGTTTGAAGTAGGTTGTCAAATGAATTTGCTTTTCTGGCATGAGGTAAGCCATCTGGGAAGTTGTATTCAAGCTTGCTCCCAGGAATATAAGTTGTTGCCAGGGTACCAGGTGTGATTTCTTTTCGTTTATGGTGTACCCCAGACAAGTTAGAACCCTTTTTACAAAGGCCAGATTATTCAAAAGTATGTCCTGGCTTTCTGCCTGAATTAGACAATAGTCCAGGTATGGGTATATTTGAATATTTCTTTGCCTGTAAAATGCAATAACTGGAGCTAGGCACTTTGTGAATACCCTGGACGCAGTAGATAAGCCAAAGGGCAGTGCAGAGAACTGATGGTGCGTGTAGCCTGCTTTGAAGCATAGGTATCTTCTGCAAGATTCCCTGACTGGGATGTGCAGGTATGCTTCTTTTAAATCTAGTGTTGCCAACCAGGCATCTTTGCCTAGCATAGGAAGTAATTGGTGAAGAGTCAGCATCTTGAATTTTGGAATCTCCAAAAAGGTGTTTAGGGTAGACAGGTCCAGGATAGGACACCATGAATTGTCTTTTCTGGGTACCAGGAAAAATCTCGAGTAGAAACCTTGTCCCTTTTCCTCTTCTGGTACCAGTTGAATAGCCCCCATGCTTAAGAGAGAAAGTACTTGTTTTGGGGCCTCTGCTCACTGATTTGGGGGTAGGTCCAGCCACCCACTTGGTGATGGCAATGTGTGGAAGTGAAATCTGCATCTCTGGGACACTATACTTAAAACTCATTTGTCCTGGGTAATGAGTTCCCAATTCTTTGCATGAAGAGCAATCTTTCCCCCCAAAGGGGCAGTCAGTTGATAGGTGCTTGGAAATTTTAAAAGGAAGTCATTGAGACAGTTTACCATAGGGGGAGTCTTATTATTCCCAGACTTGGAAGTGGAGGCCCCCCACTGCTTAGTTCTGTGAGTCCCCTGGGACTTAAACCTGTGGTTTTTGCTGTGTCAGGGTTTGGCTTGAGAACACCTGGAAGGGGCTGGAAAGGACCAATCCTTAGAGGGCTAGTGCCTACTAAATCTAGGAGGCTGAACTTGTAAACAATCTTTAACAGTTTGCACAGATTTAGCTTTATCTTACATCTTTTTAAGAACTTCCTCAGCCTTGTTGCCAAACAAGCAGTCCTGATTTAAAGGAGCATCCAACAATTTAGCTTTAACATGATCAGGCAAAGATTGCTCCTTAAGCCAAGCATGCCTTCTGAGCACAGACCCAGTAACAGCAGCCCTGCAAGAGGCCTCTAATGAATCAAAACCACATTGCAAAGTATGTTTTACAACTTGTTCGGCAGAATGCATTAAATCCTGTAATTCTTTATTTTCCACATAGTCAGGAATCAACATAATCTTCTGTTTAAGCAGTCCAATAACATGTTGCGGATATTTTAACATATGAAACTGGTAGTTTAAAGCCCTAATGGCCAAGATTGCAGAAGTGTAAACCTTCTTACCCCATGTTTCCAGCGCCCTGGAGTCTCTATCAGAAGGGGTAGGATTTTTAGCAATAGAAGCCTTAATGCCCTTGGGCCTCTGTGAAATAGTTTCTGGATCTGCAATAGGATTTTTGAAAAGGAACTTGTGGGACTCAGGGACCCTGTAGTATCTGTCAGGTTTTCTGGGAGCAGAAGGCAGGGAATCAGGGACCAAACCAGATTCCAAGAAAGCATTGTCAACAATGTCTAGTACAGGAGGAATAGCTAAAGGCCTATGCTGAGGGAGGAGAAGGAAATCCCCAAGCCTCTTTTTTTGAATCAGAAAAATTCTGGCTTTCCCAATGGAAATGCTTCCTTAGAGTATGTAAGGTTTCCCCAAAAGAAAAATCCTCAGGAGGGGAAGCAGAGGGAATAAAGTCCTCTGCATCAGAGTCCTCATAAGTAGGTAAGGGCAAATCCAGATCATCAGAAGAGACAGAAAAAACAGAATCCTGATCAGAAGATTCATAATCAACTTCAGTCCTAGGCCTCTTAGAAGGAGGGGGGGGGGGTGGCTACCCCTGATTAGAGTTATTAGATCTTCAGCCATTCTTATCATTTGTTCATTATCTAAAGGCCTGAGCAAGTGGCCTGAGCGTTGGTTTTTTTAGACATGGCTCGAGATTTATGCCCAAGTAAAGAAGGAGGCGTTGGTTTAATATGCAAGTCCATAGGCCTGAATACATCCTCAAAAGCCGGTACCTGCACAGCGGCTCCGGAGCCATCCAAGGTAGAGACATCCGCTGGTTCCATAGTTGAAGCATCGCGTGGCATACCGGACTCCGAATGGGTCTCAGTAGAGACCTATGAGTCAGAAGTAGCGGGTATCAGGGGCTGCGAAAGCACCTCACTGAGTACTGGTGAACTGGCTTAGGAGAAGCGTTGTCGGCAGTTTTGGACCTCGGCGGCCTGTCTCTGTCTTTATCTTTGCATTTTTTCAGAATCCCGGTAGTCGGATGGCTAACCAATGACCTTTCTCGATAATTAAACAGAGAACCAAAATATTTACAGGCGAAAATATACCGACGACTGATAGTGCACTGATTAAATAAAGCACAAAACCAACAGCATTGTACGTCGTGGTCAGGGCCTAGGCAAGGAATACAGTACGAATGAAAATCTTTATGAGGTATTTGCTTTCCACAAGTAATGCAATTATTAACTTTTACTGACATCGGTAAGGAGCAAGAAAACTTTTCCCCAACGGGGTACTTAGCTTTAGTTGAAGACTTTAGTTCTGAAACTCGAAAACGAAGATTTCAGGAGTCGACCGACCGGCACTTGCGAACTGCTTCTGCATCGGGCACCGCACGGCCAGAAAGACTGATGTAATGGCGTTGGCTGCAGGTTTTATACCCCTGACGACCTGACGTCATGGAAGAAGGGACAGCAACCGATGCAGGACCCAAGACTTTGTTAATCAGGCCGAATTAAAGTTACCTGCACGCAGATAACCCAAATGTAATGACTGCAACAGTGAAACACGGAGAACATCACCTACACTAAACCTTCCAAACTGTCATTGCCAGATGTGTGGACAACAGTGAATATAATGGTGGAGGTGTGTTCCACTGTAGGGACAGGTACTACATATAAGCATTACACATGTTGGGAATATGAACAGTACTGAAGAGAGAGCATGTGTGTGCACACACTCTAAATATGTTGGGAGCTGGAGTATGACCGGCCCACATGATACACCCTTGTGAAGTATACCCTTGCTATGAATGTCACACAATGTCATGTCCATGACATGTAGTGGGCTGACTGCAACATTGCTCAACTATCCTGTAAAACATGTCTCAAATCCCATACATACCACCCTTTGTCTGCATAACCCTGTCCTCAGTGGAGCATATGACATCTATGGGTGTATGTCACATGGGATAACACTGACATGTGAAATAAGATGGTCATCACAACCATTGGACTGAGCATGTGTACACATGGCCATGGAGGATGGCCAGAGACATGAAGCAACACACACAGTAGAAGTGATGTACATGTGTATACACCCTGTTGTACATTGGCTCAACACAATACAACTATGGCCTTTGTGTAATGGTGATATTGCAGATGTGAAACACTATACATCATACAGGCCTGTGCACAGCTTGTGTAGGCATAACATGAAACCACCACATAACATGTCTTGAACATCTTGTGTGTGCCATGACATGGAAGCATTCAGCTATACAGTATCCAATTACATACATGTGTTGCAAAACATACACATACATCCACATCAAGCCACAGATACAGTACATTCAGCTTGCTGGTGTCAGACATCACTGTCATGCCTGCTTCTCATGTGTGTGAGGTACACAGATGGCATGTGGGACATAGAGTACTGCTAAATTAGCCATGTGTGGGCATAGTTGCCAGGCATCAGTAATATGGTTGCAGATGTGCAGGGGTGTTATCCGTATACCCTTCTGTGACCTGTGTCACGCATTCCACATTAGGGTTTATTGTGTATACACCTCAGTGGCGTGGGTCACATTCCACATTAGATATGTATTGTATGTGAACATAGTCATGGCTATGAACTGTGTCAGTAGCTCACACTGTATAGCAATTGTGAAGCCACATGATGCCCTGCAATGGCTATGCACATCAGCTCAATGTGCAGTAGGTCCCTGCATATTTGTAGGGTGGACAGACAACATTGCATCAGCTGAAGGCCCATGTTAGCATAACACGACCCTGCATTGGGACACCATTACTGTACTGTAGATTGGAAAGGACACCATTGTGTTACACATGTATGCATGTCATTCAACACGTCAGAAGACATGTCATGCTACATGTGATTGGCAAGGTCATGCGCCACATGGCAGGCCAGTGTACTGTAAACCTGTGCTGGTCTGTGGCACCACTGCAAAGTAGGGACAGCCATGTCAAATGTGTGTACAGCCACATGCACAATGTCTACACTCAGCTCCGGGGTAGGTGGAATAATGTTGAACAGGCATGCACTGCTTTGGGGGAGATATGCAAGCTAGGGCTCAGACAAACATAGTATGCAGTCGACATACCCTACTGCTCATGTCCTCACACATAGGGGCGGTGGCCAACACAAAGCATCAGTGGCAGATGTACAAAGGTCAGCGATGGTCTGTTAACATGTGGTGTATGTTGCACATACCATGGCAGTGCAGTGCAACGGTGCAAAGTGCATGCAGTGTGTTGCAGGTATGGGGCATAGGCTACTAACACAAATGGTGCAATACAGGTATGCATGCTAACCACCACTATAACTGTGTAAGGTGCATGCCGTCTGCTATAACACATGCATGCTGTTGTGTGCAACTCAGGGATGTATAACTGCCACTATAATTGTCTAAGCTGAAACTATAATGGTCTAAGCTGAATGCCATCTGCCATATTACCTGCATGTAGTGTGTGTGTGTCTGTGTGTGTCTGTCTGTGTGTGTCTGTCTGTGTGTGTCTGTCTGTGTGTGTCTGTGTGTCCGGTATAACTTGTAATGTACAGTTCTTGTCTTCCCCTCACAGGTGTTGATGTAAGTGTGTTGCCCTCCTGCGGTCCACCTGATGTTAGTGTCCCCACAGACTCTAGCAGTGATGATGGTATGTGTATGTGTGTGTGTGTGTGTGTGTGTGTGTGTGTGTGTGTGTGTGTGTGTGTCTGGCTGTGAAAGAAACAATGCTTTTAGAGTATGCACACTCTTTACAATTCACATGACCACCTTTGGCAATCCTGCTGATGTCATCTACCTAGCAATACACCTCTAGGACTGCTGTAACCCAGTATTCTCCACAGCGAGTGCTGTAAAGTACAGTTGTGTACCTATGATAAATGTAGATGTTCGAGTGTATTCACTGTTGCAGTCATTACTCTTGGGTTATCCTGCTGGCAGGCTACCTGCAGTCGGCCAGAATTCCAAAATCTAGGTCCGGCGTCGGTTGCCGTCACCTCTTCCCTGACGTCAGTGCGCCAGGGGTATAAAAGTGCAGCCAACGCCATTTTCTTCAGTTTTTGTTGTCCCAGATGTCAGGTGCCCTCAACTGGAAGGCTGAAAAAAATATACCAATAAAAATGCATGCACAATAATGTCCTTCATCTACAAGCAAATACACCCAAATAGGTTGTATAGGATAGAGAAGTGTATAAAAGTCCCAGCAAAGAAAATAGGGATGGTGGGTGGGTAACCTGGACTGCAACAGTGAATACACTCTAACATCTACATTTATGGTAGGTACACAACTGCACTATGTTCATCGTGTTTTACTGTTGCAGTCATTACTCTTGGGTTGAATCCCAAAACTGAGGAAGGGTGGCTGGGCTAAATAGGATTAGGAGAGGCTATAAGGCCCTGCAGAACTGCAGTGGCAAAGCCTGCTCTGGACTTAGAGTAAAGAGGTAAGTGGTAGTGCTTTGTGAAGGTGTGCACTGAACTCCAAGTTGCAGCCTCTAAGATATCTTTGGTTGGTACTCCTCTGAGGAAGGCTGCTGAAGTGGCTGCTGCTCTGGTGGAATGAGGCCTAATGCCCTTAGGCACTGATTTGCAATGTTGAAGATAACAGAAACAGATGCAATGGCCTATCCATTTAGAAACAGTCTGTTTTGAGATAGTCCTTGTGATCCTGCAGCATATGACACAAAGTTGCTCAGTCTTTCTGAAAGCTTTAGTTCTGTCCAAGTAGAATCGTAACTGCCTGTGTATGTCCAAAGAGTGCAGAATTTTCTCACCCTTATTTTGTGGATTAGGATAAAAGGTTGGCAAGTGAATGGTTTGGTTGAGGGCCACACTGGACACCACCTTAGGCATAAATGTAGGGTTTGTCCTCAGAGAAACCCTGTCTGTATGAAAAATGATGAAAGGTTCCACAGCCATGAGTGCTTGTAACTCCGAGACTCGCCTTGCAGAGGTTATTGCTAGGAGCAGAGCTGTTTTCCAGGATAAGAATTTTATATCCGCTGTTGATGCTGGCTCGAAAGGAGGCAGTGTGAGTTTTTCCAAAACATAACTGAGGTCCCAGGTCGGAATTGGTGCTCTCCTTGGAGGCCTAATGTTTTTGGCACCTCTGAGGTACTGCCTTATTAAAGGATGAGAAAAGATTGGTGGTTCCGTATTGTAGTGGGGTGAAATGGCAGAGGCATGAATCTTAATAAATGAGAAAGAAAGGCCTTTGTTCAGCATCTCAGTTAGGTATTGTAAAATCTGAGGGATATTTGGTACACACATGTCAATGCCTTGTTCCTGGTTCCAAGCATAGAATCTCTTCCATTTTTCTGCATAAGATTTTCTGGTACTGGGCCTCCTGGCCTCCAAGATAACATCCATAACAGCTTTTGAAAGAGGAGTGTTCTGAATGGCTACATTATCCGCCATGCAGCCAGATTTAAGGTCCTGAATTGGCTGTGCAGGATCCGATTGTTTTGTTGGGTCAGCAAGTGAGAAGTTTGAGGCAGTATCCATGCTGGACCTTGAGACAAGCTCTTTAGGATTGGGTACCAGTGCTGGCGTGGCCAGTCTGGTGCAATCAGTATCATGTTTGGCTTCTCTTGTCTGACCTTCAGGAGTACCCTGGGAAGGAGAGGCAGTGGTGGAAAAGCATATACTGTTAGATTTTTCCAGCTGAAGGATAGGGTGTCCACTTTCCATGCTTGCTTGTGATAAATCCTTGTGCAAAATCTCTGCAATTGGCAGTTGTGAGAGGAGGCAAATATATCTATGTCTGGGCATCCCCATTTCCTTATTATCATGCTGAAGACTTGTGGATCCAGTTTCCATTCATGGGGATCCATGAGGTTTCTGCTTAGTTCGTCTGCCAGAGTATTTGTTTTTCCTGGTAGGAATTGTGCTTGCAGGCGAACTTGAAAAGCCAATGCTGTGTCCCATGAGGTCATTGTTCGTCTGCAGAGGGGGTAGGAATGTGTACCTCCCTGCTTGTTTATGTACCACATAACCGTAGTGTTGTCTGTCTTTATCAGTAATTGTCCTGTATGAAGCAGGTCCTTGAACGCGGTCAGGGCATTTTGTACAGCTAGCATCTCTTTTTGACTCATGTGAAGATGCATCTGGTTTGCAGGCCATGTGCCCTGAATAGATTTTCCTGCCATATGGGCCCCTCAGGCATAATCTGATGCATCCGTTGTCAGTGTCTGTCTGGCTGTGGGTAAACTGAATGGCAGACCCTTGAAGTGGTGACAGGCTTCTGCCCACCATCGAAACTCCTGTTGCAGGCAGGGGATGAGTGCAATTACTGTCTCCAGGCTGTGGCAATGCTGAGTCCAAACACTTTTTAGATACCATTGTAGTTTCCTCATATGCAGTCTGGTATATGGAATTAGTAGAATGCAGGATGCCATAAAACCCAAGGCCTGCAGGATTTTCCTTGCAGATAAGTGGGTTTTTGTTGCCAAATTCTTGAAGTATGTAGCCAGTTGCTTTTGTTTGTCTGGCGTGAGATAAGCCACCTGGGCAGTTGTATTTAGGCTTGCACCCAGGAATATTATCTCGAGAGGGCACTAGTTTTGATTTCTTTTCATTTACTGTGTACCCTAGGCCAATTAGTAATCTTTTTACAAACACCAGATGCTTTAGAAGAATGTCTTTGTTCTCTGCTTGTATTAGGCAGTCGTCCAAGTAGGGATATATTTGAATTCCTTTTTGTCTGCAAAACTCAATTACTGGTGCCAGGCATTTTGTGAAGACCCTGGGCACAGTAGATAAGCCAAAGGGAAGTACAGAGAATTGGTACTGCATTGAGCCATCTATGAATCTGTGGTATATTCTGCAAGATTGTCTGACTGGGACATGCAGGTATGCCTCTTTTAGGTCCAAAGTTACGAGCCAAGCCTTCTTGCCCAGCATGGGCGGTAGCTGCTGTAGAGTCAACATCTTGAATTTTGGGACTTCCAGAAACGTATTTAGTGTAGACAGGTTCAGTATTGGTCTCCAGGTTTTGTCCTTTCTGGGTACTAGGAAAAGTCTGGAGTAAAATCCTTGCCCCTGCTCTTGTTGTGGTACTTGCTGAATGGCCCTCATGTCCATGAGGGCTGTAATTTGTTTTTGTGCCCCTGCCCATTGATTGTGTGGCAGGTCTGGCATACCTTTTGACCTTGGTAGAGTGTGGAAATGGAACCTGTAGCTTTGGGACACTATGTTCAGGACCCATTTGTCTTGGGTAATCCTTTGCCAATTTGATGAGAAAAGTGCTAGTTTTCCCCCTAAGGGGGCTGCCAAATGAAAAGTGCTTGGATCTGGTAGAGGAAAGTCATTGGGACTGTTTCCTGAAAGGTTGTGATTTGTCTTCTCTGCTTTTGGAGGTAGGAGCACTCCATTGTTTAGGCCTGTATGAGCCTTGGGGCTGACCTCTGCCTCTGGGGCGCCTGCATCTGCCTCTTTGTGGTCTGTCTGACACTGGAAAGGACCAATTTTTAGAAGGCCAGTTTCTGCTAAATCTGGGTGGCTGTACCTGTAAGAAATCCTTGACGGTCTGCATGGATTTTGCTTTATCCTCCATTTTTTTCAACACCTCTTCTGCTTTAGTACCAAACAAAGTATCATGCTGTAGTGGTGCATCTAATAATTTTGCTTTAACATGATCAGGCAGATTTTGTTCCTTTAACCAAGCATGCCTTCTAATAACAGAACCTGTAACAGCGGCCCTGCAAGAGGCCTCCAGTGAATCAACCACATTGCAAAGTATGCTTTCCCACTTGTTCAGCTGCATGTAATAAATCCTGCAATTCCTTGTTCTCTGAACATTCAGTATTTGTCAACATCTTCCGTTTATGCAGTGACATTAAATATTGCTGATATTTAAGCATATGAAACTGACAATTTATGGCCCTTACAGCCAGGGTAGCAGAAGTGTAGACTTTTTTCCCCCATCTGTCTAGAGCCCTGGAATCCCTATCAGAGGGGACAGGGTTCTTTGCAGTTGAAGCTTTGACCCCCTTGGGACCTTGAGATATAGTTTCTGGGTCAGCAGCGGGGTTTTTATACAGGAATTTATGAGAATCAGGGACCCTGTAGTATTTGTCTGGCTTAGCAGGTGCAGGGGGTACAGAGTCTGGGGACAGGCCTGACTGAGAATACATAGTCTACAATGTCTAGAACAGGTGGAATAGCAAGGGGTCTGTGCTGAGGAAGTAGCAGAAAGTCTCTGAGCCTTTTCTTAGATTCAGAATAATCTTGGCTCTCCCAGTGGAAATGTTCCCTCATGGTATGCAGGGTTTCCCCAAAAGAAGAATCCTCAGGAGGAGAGGCTGAAGGAGTGGATTCTTCAGCATCAGAATCCTCATAGGGAAGCATGGAGTAATCTTGTTCAGAAGAGGAATCAGAGGAAATAGAAACCTGATCAAAAGAATCATACTCTGTCTCTTGCCTAGGCCTCTTATCAGGAGGGGGATGGGAACCCCTGATCAAAGTAATTAGGTCTTCAGCCATTTTAAGCATCTGTTTTTTTAGACATGGTAGTTTGAGTAGGAGAATGCTGTACTTGTTTCTTTGTCTTTAATGCTGCTTTAGTCTTTGAAGCTGAGGATGGCTTAATATATAGTTGTGTAGGTCTGAAGACACCCTCAGAAGCCGATGCCTGCTCAGCGGCTCTGGACCCATCTGAGGGAATGATTTCCGAGTGTCCAATACCTTGAGTATCCAGAGGCCCAGTTGGCTCCACGTGGGAGTCAGAAGCGGCCTGTGGCTCTGAGGTAGCGGGTGCCAGGGGCTGCGAAAGCACCTCACTGAGAACCGGTGACTGGCCTAGAAGAGGCTTCGTCTTCGGTTTTGGACCTCGGATGCCTATCCTTTTCCTTGTCCTTGCGTTTTTTGTAAACTGCAGTTATCGGCTGATCCAACAGCATTATATAGTTAAATCTTCGGCCAAAGTAATGAAATGCAAAATCAAACCGACGCTTGATAGTGCGTTGGTTAAATCTAGCACAAAACCGACAACTAGCAACGTTGTGATCAGGGCCTAGGCAAGGAATACAGTAAGAGTGAAAATCCTTATGAAGTATTTGCTTCCCACAAGAAATACAATTGTTAACTTTTTCTGACATCGGTCTAGAGCAAGAAAAAAGTTTCCCCAACGGCGTACTTAGCTTTAATGAAGACCTCGGATCTGAAATTCTGATTTGAAAATCTCAGGAGTCGGCTGACCGGCACTTGCAAACTGCTTTTGCTTCGGGCACCGTGTGGTAAGAAAGACAGAAGAAAATGGCGTCGGCTGCATCTTTTATACCCCTGGTGCACTGATGTCAGGGAAGAGGCGACAGCAACCAATGCTGGACCTACAATTTGGAATTCTGGCCGACTGCGGGTAGCCTGCCAGCAGGATAACCCAAGAGTAATGACTGCAACAGTGAAACATGATGAACATCTGCATATTGCTGTAGTGTGATAAACTAGCTAGGTAGGGGTTCCATTACAAGAGAGGCCAAGTGTGTGTGTGTGTGTGTGTGTGTGTGTGTGTGTGTGTGTGTGTGTGTGTGTGTGTGTGTGTGTGTGCGCCTCTGTCTGCCTGACACAAGAACAATGCTTTTTAGAGTATGCACACTCTTTACACTTCATATGGCCACCTTTGGCAATCCTGCTGATGTCACCCACCTAGACATACACCTCTGGGACTGCTGTAACCCAGTAATTTCCGTAGCGCATACTGTAATGGTGTAATGCTGTTGTGTGATACACTAGTTAGGTAGGGGTTCTATTCCAAGACATGGCAGGTGTGTGTGTGTGTGTTTGACTGTCAGAGCCTGTGTGGAGGTGGCTGTGAGTGTCTAACCACTGGACATGTTGGGGAGCGGATTTTGTTGTTTTCCTATATGGTGTCTGTCTAATATGTCACAATGTCCAACTCACGAGGAGTACAGATGTCAGTCAGCCAAGGGACTATGTTGGCAAGCCATACCCCAACATCTGGCAAAAGGCCTGGTGAACAAAATATGCCACCCTACTATTACCGTTATTATTATTAGTATTATTAGAATACGTCCTGAACCCATGTGTCATACACAAACACACTTGCCTAGAATATCCCGCTATGTTGCTAGTACCCTGCACATTGATGACAGATAGTGGGCATGGTGTGATTGCAGTGGGCTGCAGAGGGCATGGCACCCTGTACAGCAGTACAATAGGTACATAATTGCAGACAATGTGCCTTCACTATGTTCCCCACTGGATGCCTGCAACATATGTGGTGCCATCAAATGTGATCCACAGAGGCCATACAATGCCTTACACATGTGCCCTGTTTGGACCGATGCCACTGACACCAGGGAATACCTGTATCATGCTATCAATGGAGGTGCAGGGTCAACCTGCTGACTATAAGCAGGTCCTGCCACACCAGGCCAGTATTGGCATATCAGAGGATAACATTCTATGTACACAACATGTGCCAGCCAAATCAGGTACACCTGTACATGTCACTGTACATTATTGTGGAATGTGCACATCCCAGGCAATGTCCATGTCAAGGACTATCGAACACTGACATGGCATGCATTGCAAAGCTATGGCCATACACAATGGTAACCAGGATGTCAGGACAGTTCATACGATACCCATTTGTGTGGGACATTGCAGACACTACACCCCTGTACCACACTGCACATCATTGCTGGGTGGCGTGATGCCAAGGATTGCCCCTCACCCAGCCTTGTACAGCCATCTTGCACAGCCAACCACTACACACCCATGAAGCAATGCACACATGCATGTCAGTACTGGCACCTTGTGTCTGTGTGCTGGGTATGATGCTACCAACCACAGTCACTCCCAGTATAACTCCCACTGGCATACCGACAGATGTCAAACACGTTCACATGCCCTAGCCCATAGAACCTTCAGATATCCCCTGTGGTGCATGTAGTACCTGCGCATTATTGCAATGTGGCAAACTAAGTAGTTTGGAAGTGTATTTGTGGGCCTGGCAAACAGTGCCAATGTGAATCCATTAGTGTGTGTGGTTGTGTTGACAATGACATCCGTTCGTGTGGACAGCCATGTGTGCTAAAAATAATGCATGTATACTATATCTCTGTTGCAAAGGTCGCTCACCAGCACACATATATGTTCTTACAGCATACCAACATATCAGCTTTGTGGCACATGGAGTAACTGCATGCACTTGTAATAGTAATGACTAGTCAGTCAGGGGTTTGAACTCTTGTACTGGTAGGTGTGTGACAGACGATGCTTAGGTTTTAGTCTCCAAGCTCTGCTCTGATGTACTTTGCCTCTGTCTGTCCCTCCCACACACTCTCTAGTGGATGTGGAGGTGTACACCTGCTCAGCAGCAACTTGTGTTTTGTAAGTGATGGTCATGATCAGGTGATTGCCTCTGCACCTATTGCAGTCCTCCTCTAGCTGATTGCATGTGGAACAGCTGTGATGATGTTCCCATAGCCAATCGCATGAAAACAGTACAATATCTAGGAACATCATGTTGGTGTTTGCCCATGACAGCCGCTGTGAGTGGTACCTGGATATGGTGTTTGGTAAATGGCATCACAGATGATATCTGGATGTTCCTCAAACAACATACACAGTGGGAAATAGCCTAAAGACAGGAGGGTGATGTGCCAGACAGGACTACAGCATGTAAGTGCAGCTATGCTTCACTGAGACTACTGCCTGTTTAACAAGTTGTGTGTGGTAATGGCTATTCTGCATGTTTTAAAACTGACAAGACAGTGCTCTGTTTGTGAGGGGCCCCATCTGTAGGGCCATCTGTGGACTGGTCAGTGTGTGGAACCATTTGTTTCATGTGTTACTCACTGAACACACATCTGTGAACTGCAGGAGCATAGTGTGAGAACTGCAGTCAGTACATGGTGATAGTGATGAGTTACTGCCATCGCATCCCTGATTGGGCATATGTCACATGAAACAGTGGTATGAGAGACACTGTCTGGGGTTCTCAGTGACATACCAATAATGGGCCACTGTTCATAGCTGCAGTCACAAGTCTTCTACACTTTGTACAGATGTCATGCAGTATATATGCATGTGTTGTGCTCCCTCTGCAAATGTATATCATCTGTTGTGTTGGGTTGATGGTCATATCTATGCATGCTGTTATAAGTAATCGCAAATGCTGTTGACTATTACCAAGTCATATTTGTGTTTAAACTGCAATACCATAGGCTGCATGGGTTTGGAGGTCTCGGCAGAACCTCCTGTCCCACTTCAGCTGGCCATGGCACCGGGCACCAGCTGGGCCCAGCCTTGGACCTCCACCTCTGTTGGCTCTGCACCACCTTCTGGTGGTACCGCCACTGAGGATGGGGCTTGCCCCCCCCCCTGGGAGCAGGTCCAGACAGGAATATGTCCGCTATCATACAGTCCCGGACGTGGTGCGTAGGGGGCTCAATAAGGAGTTTCGGGACCAGATAGCCAGCTCAAGGGCAGAGTGTCACATTTACAGGGTGAGGCTGCCCTTTCTAGACAGCCCCCAGCACTGCCACCTTTGCAGCTGTTTTGGTGCAGTGGTGGCTGCCCATGGCTGGGGATCTCCGTCCCACTGTTTCCATCTGGGGGCTTATGGGCTTGTGACTGCCGAACACCCCTCCCCATCTGAGGTGTATCCCTCCCATATGTGTCATATACTGACCCTGTATGCTTTCTTGTCTGTCATCCTACCCTGCCTATCCTCCACGAGCATACCTACTCTCCTTCCCCCACATCCCACTCTCATCCTAAGGGAGGGAACAAAAGACCAATCAGTTCCTAGAACAACATTTGCCCCATACATAGCTGTCCATTTCACACTCTTGTCCACTGGACACATGTAACCCTTTTAATATGCATCACAACGTACACCAGTTGTCCTCATCCCTGTCTCTCAGGCACACGATCCTAGTATGCAACTAACTCCTAAATGTTCCAGGTACACGTGATGTGGACGACCCCATTGTACACACACTATTGGTCCCTCTATGGTTACCCCATTTACCTTTATCATGATGATGATGTCACACACAGCACCTTGCAAGAGTACTGTTCTCACATAATGATTGCACAGGAACTGTTGTGTTAATGTAAATAACATGCGCAGAGTGATGTATATGGCCAATGTACAAATGTTTGCGTGCATGAATGACACGTCTGTCTGAGGGAGTTTTGACATTACATAGGACAACACCACTACACAATACAGGCGTTGCTGGTGTTTCCCTTTTCATTCCTTTGTAATGCTTTGTCACATGGGATGGTCCTGATATATCTATATATATGTATGTATCTATATCTGGACATAAACACTCATACATACATCTACATGATGGAATACATTTCCTATACTGTTGAATGACTGCGCTGGATGATATGTTTGTGATAAGGTTCAATGTCTGTATATCTGCCATGGCTTAATGGTAAATCACAATAGCTGTGTGTGCAGGATCCTGGTTTCGAGCCTTGCAGAGGCTGTTTATTTTGTTGCTGGGCAGAACAAGGCCATTGGATATGGAGTGATTAAGGCACATTAAAGCAGTTGTGAGTGGGTGTGCGTGGGTTTGCACAAAGCTATGCAATGCTAACCTCCGGTTACAGTTTCTTACACTCGGTTAGCCTCTACATTGCTTTACCAGTGTAATACTCACATACTGGCGGCCAAACAGGCTTACACCCGCTTGCTCACGCACTTGCAAATGCACAGTATTTGGTGTTTGCATCTGACACTCACACCCCTGGGCGAGTGTGAGGACTACGATATTACCTTGTGATACCTATTACATTGGATTACATGCCTACAGTATCGGGAATAGCTGCCCATTAGGCGTCAGCATGCTGTTTGACTGTACGGAATCCGCTGCCTGTCCAGAGTTTGATTCATATTATTGTTGTGTTCCTCTTACAATCTGCAACTGTCTGGCTAATACATGGAAAATGACACTCTTCAATACAAACAAGTAATTGGGTTTTTGAACCCACATCCTTCAGGAGAGTCATGCTACTGCATACCTAATATTCTATCATCTTTCTAAGGTTGTCAGTGGAATATGTGCTTTCTGTCCCTATCAGACCTCTCATACGATTGGGGAATAATACAAACTGAATCAGGGACATGGCATAACAACATCAGGGAACCATTTAAATTACTGGCGCTATTAACCTGACACATTGACAGACTCAGAGCATATGAATTCATACACATTTTCTGAGGTAAATGATTGTTGTTATTCGTTACGTGTAATTCACCACCTTTCCTCCAAATGTCACTAGTTTTAGGAGGGATTAAGTGGAACAGAGTTAAAAACTGATTCAAAATCAGGGACATCCCTGGAAATCAGGGACAGTTCAATCCCATTTGTTCCCCCAATGGTTTCTGTCCTGTCCAGTGGATTTGCTCTTAGGGGTTGAGAGGTATGGGAGTCAGCTATGCCCATTTCGGAATATTACTTACACCCCAGGGCGGTCCTAATAAGACTGTGCCAGCCAACACCTGCATGCCTAGGCCCATAACTGCATACACATAGTTCGCCCACCTGCCACTCCTCTGCAGCACTCATCCTTACTGTGGGTGCAGGTGGGGTATAAACACACCACTACACACTGCCCACTCTCCCCGTGTCGGGACACGTCATACGTTGCGTCGACCCATGGGTTATCAGGCTTTCACAACCTACTGGTCCGTGTACATCTACAGCCTGGGTTGATAAGTCATTACCGGGACTGCCTCCGATGATCATTAAATTTTGGTGTCCCACAAGGGACATCGATGTCTACGTTTCAAGATTAGACCTGCCAGGTCTCTCTCACTGGTAGTATCCTGCCGGTGGTCTTGGAAGCAGTGGTGTGTTTACTTTTACTGTGTGTCTGTATGTCTCACCGGCCTAGCTGGGGGGGGTTGATGCTACGTGTTACACGTTTGTTTATTGGACCCCTCACACCCATATGCACGGCCTGTGAACATATGTAACTCGTAACTGCTGTATCATATCCTAGCTATATACGAGTGTATATTTACAGTCACATATATATATATATATATATATATATATATATATATATATATATACATACATTCATTACTATGTACAGATATATCTGTATATGTATGCATGCATGTATATTTATATTTTGCTGTGTGTATATACATATATATATATATATATATATATATATATATATATATATATATATATATATATATATATGGATCTACCTGGCTACATCGAAAGGTCAGAAGAGCGAAAACGACTTCACCGACGCCAGAAGATCGACAGTTCACAAACACGACACCTCATACACTCGACACATCATAACAACAACAATCAACAAACAAAACAAATCCCCTGTCCAAAAACCACACACACAAAACAAGCACACCACAATCCTAACAAACCAACACTAACCCATACATACACAACTATCTACAACCCTAACCGAAACCCTAACCCTAAGGTCCATCACTATCGCACACTCACCTAACCCGCGCCCTAACCCTAACTCACTTAACCCGCCCAACCCAAAAAATATCACTACTGCACCCTTACCCGCGCCCTAACTCACTTATCCCACCCCTATCCCCACAGACCGTCAACATCGCACACTTACCTTACTCGCACCCTTACCTAACCCGCACCCTAACCCTAACTCACTTATCCCACCCCTATCCCTACAGACCGTCAACATTGCACACTTACCTTACTCGCACCCTAACGTCCGTCACTACCGCATACTTACACATCCTTTCCCCATCTCAGTGTTCTCAGCGTCGGTGTTTTCCTCCGTCGGTCTTCTGACTTGTCGATCTTCTGGCGTCGGTGAAGTCGTTTTCGCTCTTCTGATCTTTCGATGTAGTCAGGTAGATCCATATATATATATATATATATATATATATATATATATATATATATATATATGTAACATATGGGTCTATGGGTGTCTGCATATGTATATATTTATATGTGGGTATGTATCTGTATTCTGTCTCTGTATGTATATATTTGTACTACGGAGAGGAAGAGGCTTATCTCTGTTGCTATGGGTAGATATACACACACACATACCTCTACATATATACATCTACATCTGGTTATTCCGTTCCTTCACATATAGATTACACTTTTCTGCAGTGGGACTCGTAGTGGGTGTGGCTGCTCATTGGGCGATGCCTCTGCCCAATGAACACATTCGCTTACATCCCTAGGGCTATCCATATAGGCCCACATCAGCCAACACCTGCACACCTAGACCCATAAGTAGCTACCCATAGTTCCCCCACTTGCAACTCCTCAACAGGACCCATCCTTACTCTGGGTCCTGGTCTGTTCTGGACACACCATTACCCGCTGCCCACTTTCCACTTCACGGGACCCATTTCATACAATTGTCTCGGCCCATGGGTCATCAGGCTTTCCCACCCTTGTATTCCAAGTATGTATACACCCCAGCCAGAATGTTTGGTCTATCATCTTCTTTTGGTCTTGGCAATTTTTGGGGTTTCCCGCAAGGGATGCTCCTATCTGTGTTCCAAGATTAGAATTCATGGGTGCACTGTGTGACCCCCCGGTTATATACTGCATGTGGTCTGGGGAGCAGTGGACTCTTTACATTGTTTGTATGTTTCCCGTGTCCGGCTGGGGGTGGGGGGGGGGTGGTGGAAGGTCATGCTATGTACTTGTTTCATGTTTCTTGCTTGGGCTCCTCACTACCATTGGCATAGCCTGTGAATATATGTCATTCTTGTGTGCTGTTTCTTATCATAGCTGTATATCTGTGTATATCTATACACACACACACACACACACACACACATATATATATATATATATATATATATATATATATATATATATACACATATACATATATGTATATATACATATGTGTGTGTGTGTCTGTAAAGCAATGCATACCCTGCGCAAATACACTTACACATGCTTACTGGTGTTTATATATGCTTGAACCTGCTTACTAGTGCCTTATTCATTATGACACTGACACTTCGCTCCAGTTAAAGTTTAATTGATATTTCGCAGGTTATACAGCGGACAGATGTCGCAATATATTCATGTACAGATTACCGATGGTAAATGGTACGTGATGCAGTGGGATTCAGTACGGGAATGTCTACTGCTGTGCTGCTTCATTTGCATATATACCCATATACCCATGGCTCCTGGTTCCCCAAGCACACACCCCAACGCCTCCCTAAAACTGCAGTCATCCATTCGCAAGTTGGATTCACAGTGTATCCACACCACTACACATTGGCCACTCCCTACTCCTACAGACCCATCCCATTGGTTGGCTCACTCCACGTATCCTCAGAACACCCAAACGTTTAGTCCACAAATATTGGTGACATGAGCGAACAAAAGAATATTAATCACAATTTTTGGGTTGCCCCACATGGGACACGCATGTGTTTATGTCAAGATTAGACTCTATACTTCATTACATCCTTACTCCTGTTAACATGACACAGCAATAAATTAATAAGTATGACTATGTGGTAACGCACACGTTACGAATGCGAGCCTAATTATGTACGTGCTCAGCGTATTTCTTTTACAAATAGACCGGTTTAGTAATTGGCATTGCCGTAGCAGGCAGATCACAGGAATGATTCCATGTGTGGGAAAGTCCACACATTTGATTTTTTTCAGCACAGCACTGACTTCGGACATTGTACACACTTCTGCGTTTTAGCAGTTTCATCCCATCCCTCTTCTGCACAACCTATTATTCTATCTACTGTCGAGGTTTGTAAGGGCACATTCATGTTATTTATGTCTGCAAATGGAATGAATGTGTTACAGAGAATGTACTTCTACATACTGATGTCTGCATGTGTGTATGCATATATACTTATAACGAACTCGCTGACCTCCACGGGGTGGTCCATTTAGAACTAGCCCATCCAACCCTGGCACGTCTGGCTCTATAATTTCATACCCATAGTTCCTCCACCCCACCCATGTTCAATATACATGCATACCATCCATTGTCCACTTGTTACCGTAGCCATGACACACCTCCACACATTGCCCTCTCCCGAGCGTTAGGGGCCCTACACATATGTTATCCCAACCCGTGTATTCTCAGGCTCTCCCACCATTTAGCCTTTGAACATACCTGCCCTTGCTTGTGTAATAGTCGGATGGCCAAATGGTCTATCAATTTTTGGGTAGTCCAACCAGGGACTACCCTCTGTGTGTAAAGTAGACTTAGCAAATCAACAATGTTATTCCCACTGGTAATATCCTGCCTGTGGTGTAAGTAGCAGTGCGTTGCTCACTCCTGCCCAGCTTGATATGACATACGCTGACAGTGCTATATAATACTGGGGTTGCTGTTGATTCCCTTCTCATTCCTTTTGTATGCTTTATTGTTACGTCGTTCTTTCTTCATATATATATATATATATATATATATATATATATATATGTGTGTGTGTGTGTGTGTAGATATAGATATATATATATATATATATATATATATATATATATATATATATAGATATATATATATATATATCATATATCTGTATATACGTACATACATTTCCTATGCTGGGCACTGCTTAGACCCACGCAAGCGCACTCAGACTTGCTTACTGGTACTTATATGTGTTTACTGCTGCTTATTTGTGCTTACACCTGCTTACTAGTACCCTATTCATTATGGCAGTGCCACTTTGCTTGAATGATATTTAAGTTAAATATCTCATGCGATACTCTTATGTCGGTTTTACATCAAAACGACATTCATTCCACAAGGAAAATGATATGTGCTATTGTTGGGCTCGAACTGTGAATGCCCGTTTGTTAGGCGGATGCTCTGAACACTACACTATTGACATTTGCTTTGATTCCGCAAGTTTTTCTCTATTTGAATGTATATGATGTGTAAGCTATGCTCGGCGGAGGGCAGCAACGCACAAACACGCTGCGCTTTGCATACACCTTCGATATTGCAGCAATTCAAATGCATAATAGGGACACAGGGAATCTAATTGTGAAAGTTCAAGGGACAGGGCTCAACATTCCACTACGTGCTTGTGTGTTTACTACTTCAATTTTATTTCACTGTTCGTGGACACTCTTGTATGTTTAGAATACATTTCGGTATCCACGGACACTGAATTACTGACTTACTATTGGGGGTGCGCTCTACTAGTAGGCATAGTAGGTTTTGCAAGTGTCGGGGCATGTTTACGCATCCGTAGAGCACTTGTACACGCCCCCTGCACTCGCACACGTTTCCTGTGCACTTCGAGGGTGCGGCGGCACGCCCTCATACATATTCATATGGCGCTGCTGCGCCATCTGTAGTGAGGACGCTCAGTGCAAGGCTTAAACCATCCTTGCGCTAAGCTTCTTGAATCCCGGGGACAGTTTGCAGTTCATTTCATTTACAACAGTTTGATGCGTTAAATGAATAAAAGGTCATGGGTGTTGGTCTGCACCTCTCTTACAAATACTTTTGCATTTTGGCTAGCCTTTGCTACCCCCATAGAGCCCTTTTTCAAGTACAGCCCATCTGCTGGACATTTCAACCTAGTAAATTCTAAATCAGAGCAAATTAAAGTGGCTTAATACCAGATGTCTTAAAAAAATATATATATGCCTGAACTTGTGGCTCTCCTGCAACTTGAACACCTCCATACATGAGTAGTTACAGACAATTTCAGAGCAACTGAAGCACTCCTATTCCTGGGTTAAGTTCAGACCTACTAGCAATTATGAGGGAGTACCAGTATCTGTCAAAGATAACATCACTTCCCAACATATTCCTCTGTAAACCAAATTTGAACTACTAGAAATTCTAATCACCATCATAACATTAATTATTATCAATTCATAAGCTGTAGAACACCTTCTAGGCTCCATTCTGAGAATGACAGCTCTCAACAACTTAGTTTAAATCCCCATTAAACCAAACACATTTCTACTTGGGACTTCGGGTATTCCTCAGACTGTCTGACCTACATAGTCACTGGCTGACATGCCAATGTTTCCTTGATATTATAAAAGCTAAATTCCAGTTTACAAATAGTTAAGCATCCTACTAGAGGCCTCAATACTCTCGATCTTCTCTTCATGAATAAAGCCACTTCTCGCACCCCACCATATGAGTCTTTCCTTGTTCAGCAAGCCATAAATCAATGCCCTTTTCCTTTAAAACTGGTGCCACTTCACCTATAAATGACTCTGTAGTTAGAGAACTTTCAAAAGCAATCCTTCTTCGGTTACCTGGTGATCTAAGTTCCACTGTTATCTTCCTTTGTTGGATCACATTGCTACAGCCCCTGCTTATGCCTCTGACTTCTACTCCTACATAAATAATTATATTGATAAGGCAATGCCCATCAACATCATAAATGAGAAATCAAAATCATATCCCTATGGTGGGATGCTTGTATAAATAAATTATGCAATAAGCAAAATGAATTACTTATTGCTTTTAACAGGTCTCATGTTACTTATCTTAGCAACACACTTAAGCAACCTAGTTAAGAGTCTAAGGGAACTAGCAGGAAGCTCAAAGCTGAATATCAACTTAAAATATCTACTAAAACCAAAACTAAATGCAAATCTGTCATTAGCCATAAGTTAACAGCCAACACCTAACAATGTTCAGAGGTACTCCACAGTAATACTGCCCATTCTGATCCAAAAGGATTAAGCCAATATCCTGACAAAATTACTGCAAATTGTATTCCATAAAGAGTTACAGTTATTTCATAAATTCCATAGTCCCAGCCACTCCCTTTAATTACTATGGAACAAGTCCTCTCAGCCCTCTCAAAGGCTAAGAACACCTCATCTATGGGTTCTGATATATCAGGTTGACTGTTTTTCAGTATCAGATATGGCTTATTTGAACCTCTGCTTAATATCTTTAATCTAACCTTCTTCACATTTCCGAAGCCTGAAAAACAGCCATTACAATATTACACAAGGGTGTCTCACTGCAGACCGTGGCAACTACAGACTCCGTCTCAGCAGCCTACTGTGTGAAGCTACTAAATTTATCATCTTAGATCTCAATGTGTATAATCTTGCTGATGATCCTCATCAATTTAGCTTTGTCAAATGAAGGTTCTGCTTCTTTAACTTAACTGTTAGAAAGAGCCACAGAAGTGCATGTAGCATATATATTTGGACTTGGTCAAAGCCTTTTTCACTATTCCCCATGCAAACATTATAGACAAACTTGTAAATCTGAACATAGATCCTTATGTTGTGGAATGGATAGTAAACCAGTTATTTGACAGAATCCAAGTGGTTGGAGTCATTGGTGCCATTTCTGACAACAAAAGTTACTAGTGGTGTACTACAGGGCTGCGTGCCAGGCCTTCACCCATTTGACAACTATTTCTTCACCCCTTCAGGACAACACTCCTGGCCTATAGTTATCAAAGCTTGCAGATGACTGTAAATTAAGATGTTATTAGATCTTCCACTAACTCACAATTACTTCTACATGGGTTAGAACATAAAAGTGTTGTAGTAGTTCACTTGGTAACAAAAGATTTTTCCATACAACACAGATGATGCACCCCTCTTATCAGTGTATGTCATAAGAAAACTAGACATATTTGTTGATTGTTCCTTATCTTTTGACCATTGTGTCTCTGCAACAGTTCAGGGAAGCATTCTATTTGTCTCATCTAATTTCCAAAGGCATCCCTTCTCCATCCAAATTAGCCTTAATCCCCCTTTACTCATCTCATCAGACCCACAATGTCCCTTTTATCCAATTGTTCAAACGTATCACTTAACTTGAGACCTCAAAGATTCCCAATAAAAACATCAGTGGCCCCAAAAATGTTAGTCATCAAGACAGACTAGCAGCTCACTCTCTCTGTACTCAGTCTCTGACTTGAGTACAGAGCAAGCTGACACCAACAAACACTGACTGCAATCATCATCACCATATCTTAGAATGTTAATGAAATAACTATCCTCAAAGAATGCAGTCTTAGGTCATTAGTTGAGTTATTTAAGAGAGGTGAAACCATGAAGAGTAACTCTGCAGCAAACCCACTGTGATATGCAAGAACATAAAGCACTAGTTAAGAGGTTACTCAATATTGGGGCAGACATCTGTCTACAGTGGTGTTGCACTTTAAATTTTCCAGGCCTGACTTTAGTAGTAGAAAAAGCTACAAAAGATGATCAACGATATTGTAAGGGGACTTGAGGCATATACAGGAATGGCTCACATTTGGATTCATCAGGTTTATTTACCAACAGACATGAGAGAGACTTTCATAATAAGATTAGGGAAATATTGGGGTTTATGGAGGGGCAAACAATATTAATGGAAAACTAGTATATGATTGCTTGCGTTAAACTGCAAGGTAGACTGAGGGTATAAAAACTTCCAGGACTGAAGAGCTACATAGTTATTTATACTATGATTATAGGTTCTAACAATGTACCAACTACAGTCCAAGGCTGTATACAGTGCAACTACTATTCTAGTACATTTAAACCTAGGCCTGGGTCAGATTTTTTTTTTACACACAACAGGAGCATGCACTTATGGTAAAGTTAGCTGTAAGCCAAACCATTTATTATTTCATGTTACTTTAAAATGTTTTTTGGGTAATCTGAGTTGAATAAAACTAAAGAAGCACTGTCAGCTTCCTACTGCTTAGTTATCAGTTATTATTTGAAGATGTTTGGTGAATGTTTGAAAACACTGTTAGATAAGCTGGTCAAACTGCAGGTGGGGAAAGTTTTTTAGTACTGGAATGGGATAGTTTAAAATCAGAAGGTAATGCAGGTGCTAACCAGTATGTTGATCAATTGTGGAAAGAGGTAGGATTTTTTAAGAATAAAGCATGCAGAATTAGTGGAGATTCAAAAGCAGATTCTATGAGGAAGAGGAAGAGAATTGAGGAAGAGCAACTGAAACTGGATCAAGAAACTGAAATGCTCTTGGATGCTAAATATGAGTTTTTGAGGCAAGCCCTGATGGACGAGTATTTTTTTAAATTTCCTAATAACAAATTGCAGCAATGTAAGAGTCTTAATAGAGATAATGACAATGTTTTTTAGAAAGAACCAGAAGGTATAGCAGAGATGTTTTGAGATTAGTACAGAACACCATATTCAAAGCAAATGATATGCAGAAAGTATGATGGAATTATACAAATGTTATTCCACAGTTAAACTTACCACAGAACATGCAGGCATGGTGGTTATCCCAAGAGGGCAATCACGACAGTTATACTTAAAGGAGATGCTACTTCTGCCATACAGGCTCATGTCAGTGATGAATCATGACTAAGTTATGTGTATGCTTGCAGCATCCCTGGCACCCTGTGTACCCCAAATGACAGAAAATTATCAGCATCTTTGCTTGTGGTAGACAATCTTTTGATATTTTGACAATGTGACTAGTAATGAAAAGGACCACTTGGAGTATAATACATTAGTGATTGTACATTTAAATGCAGAGAAGTACTTTGACAGGGCAGAGAGAAATTATATGATGAAAATTCTGCTGGCATTTGGTTTTAAGCAGAAATTAGTTTACTTAGAGCAATGTATACAAGGTCCAAAGCAAAGATGAAAGGTTGTATAGGCTTGACAATACAATTTTCTTTACTTAGAATGATTAGACAGTCATGCAAGCTGTCACATCTTTTGATTTTTCTTTATTTGGAACCCTTAGCAGTCTGAGTTCTATGATCAGAAGACTGGGGGGGGGGGTGAAATTTTCACTGTTTAATTTGTGACTTATGGCTTATTGAGGAGGTACATTATATCTTTCAATGTCTGGATGAATGTGAGATTCTGGGAGTGCTTAGGTCAATAAAACCAAGACATGAGCCATTCCTGTTAATTATGACCTTGTGCCATTGCTGAAAATGCAGTATTTCTTATTATGGCAACCTCTAAACACTAAATAGTTGAGGATATGGTTGGGTAACAAGGAATATTGTGTTTGAGACTCACAAGGAACTAAAAAGGCTGAAGAATTATTTTATAAGATGGGAGGGGTACAGTTGGATCAAAGTTCAGGCTTCACAATTTCTTTGCACTTCAAAATGTGACTGCACAATTTTCAGTCTTTTCCAGTAAAAAACCCTTTGAATGTTCTGAAGGTGGTTAAAAAGTAGGAAATGTTTTTGTTTGGGATGGTGATAATGCTCATGCTTTTTGGGATAAATTAACTTTCTCTAAAGATGAGGAGCGTTTAAATGTGCCTGACCCTTACTGTTACCACGATGGAGTGCCATTTAAACAGTTATATTTATTAGTGGTGCATTCGAGCAAAACTAAATGAAAGAAACTCACATATGTAAAGTTTGGTTGTTGAATTATTTAACAAAGTTATAGTATGATCAAGCTTTGGATTATGAATTCTGAGATGTACCAGTGGTTGAACCTCATTCTACCTTTGAGTTACAGTAATACTGGTCTGACACAGAGAAATCAAGGTAACAAGCTATGTGACAGCAGCTGCTCTTTTGGTACCAGTTATAGCTTGCTGGTAACTGAGCAAAGTGGGCCGAAAAACAACAGAAATATGTTATAAATAATATGTTACAACTAGAAAATAAGAAGTTATGTACTCACCATAATGTTCCATCTGAGTAGGTAAACTTCATTTGTCAGCAACCTATGGGTCTTCGGATCCATATCGGATCCGAGCCGGCAGTTTCCAACAGCATAGATCCGAGCTCCATGCTCCTCCCCTACCCATAATCCCTTGCCAACCCTACCTGACCTCAGATCGAGTTTGCCCACAGCTAGATAAGCATACAAAAATCACCCGCAAAACTAGCTACATACCCTAGCCATAAGGAAGGTAACATCTCGAACATCCGAAGGTCAGGGGGACGGAGGGGGGGTTGGTTGCTGACAAATGAAGTTTACCTACTCAGATGGAACGTTATGGTGAGTACATAACTTCTTAATCTGAAGTAGTTAACTTCATTTGTGCATCAACCTATGGGACAGAGTCCCAGGCTACCTAAATCTTGGGCGGTCCTCAAGGAAGGATGTTCCGGAGCACTGCAGAGCCAAAGGATGCTCTCCCTCTGGAGACAATATCCAGCTTGTAGTGATTAATGAAGGTATGAGACGAAGCCCATGTTGCTGCTGAGCAGATATCATCCAACGAGAGTCTAGAAAGAAAGGCCGCCGAGGTAGAGACAGACCGGGTAGAGTGGGCATGAACTCCTAGAGGTGCGGGCCGACCAGTACTTTCATATGCCAACAGAATACACTGAGAAATCCATCTGGACAGTGTGACTTTGGAAACAGCTTTTCCTACGTTAAATTTGGCAAAGGAAATGAACAGCTGATCTGATTGCCTATGACCAGCTGTTCTGTGTAAATAAAAGCGCAGTTGTCTGTGCAGATCCAACAGATGTAACTTATGTTCCCCTTTGTTTTTGTAGTTGGGAAAAAAACTGGTAGGTTAATGGACTGATTAATATTCGATTCGGATGCAATTTTTGGAAGAAAGGAGGGATTGGTCCTGAGGTAGACTTTGTCTTTGTGGAAGGACAAATAAGGTGGTTTTGCACAAAGGGCTTGAATTTCAGAAACCCTTCAAGCTGAGGTGATAGCTACAAGAAAGGCAGTTTTCCATGATAAGAATGTTAGATCTACTGAAGCTGCAGGTTCAAAGGGAGGGGCTGTAAGTGCCTGCAATACCAAAGTTAAGTCCCAAGGAGGGACTGCTTCCTTCACCGGGGGTCTGAGTAAGAAGGTACCCTTCAGAAAGGCCTTGCATAACTTGGAGGAGATCAACGGTTCAAGGTCACTTCCTACGTGATAGTGAGAGATAGCCGCCAACTGAACCTTGACTGTAGAGGAGCTGGCACCCTGATCGAAGAGTCCTGATAGAAAATCTAACACCGCAGGCAACGGTGCTGTGAAAGGATCTAGATCTCTGTGCTCCGCCCAAATAGAAAAATGTTTCCATTTGCTATCATAGACCTTTCTGGTGGATGGCTTATGAGCCGCCACCAGAATAGCTTTGACCTGGGAAGAGATACCGGGGAGTCCTAGCTAACCTTGGAACTGGATCAACCAAGCTGTGAGCTTGAGGCTGTCCAGATTCGGGGTCGGAAGATCCAATGGATGGGTTATGAGATCCGGAATGGAATCCAGAATCCAGGGAGGATTCACTAGGTGAGACCAAAGATACGGGAACCAAGCCTGGCGAAGCCAGAATGGGGCAATGAGGGTTATCTTTTTCTGCAACCGACTGGCTTTATGAAGATACTTCAACATCAGTGGAAGAGGAGGATAAGCATAAAGGAGACCGAGGGGCCAAGCATGCACCAGAGTGTCTCGTGGGGATTCCCCGGGTGGGGGAATTAGAGCGAAGTAGTCGTTGCATTTCGCATTTGAAGGAAAGGCAAAAAGATCGCAACAAAGTTGACCCCAAGTGGAGAATATCTGCTTCGCTACTTTTGGGTTCAGAGACCACTCGTACGGCGAGAGGATGGCGCAACTCAACTGGTCTGCTAAAATGTTGGACCGTCCCGGAATGTGCGTCGCTATGAGAAAGTGGTTGGTGGAAATCGCCCATTCCCACACTCTCATGGCCTCTCGACAAAGGGGATAAGACCTGGTTCCTCCCTGTTTGTTGATGTACCAGATTACTGCCATGTTGTCCGTCTGGATTGCAATCGTTCCTATGGGAAGAAGGCTCTGTAGTGCTTGCAACGCCAAAAGCACCGCCCTCATCTCTAGGACATTTATATGCAGAGAGGTCTCCGTGCTGTTCCACGTGCCTTGGACTGTCCTGCCCGCACAATGCCCCCCCCACCCGAGGCGAGAGGCGTCCTTGGTCACCGTGGTTAGGGGAGGGGACATAGAAAAGGGGCGCCCCTTCTGGAGGTCCGGGGATTGGAGCCACCATAAGAGGGCCTCCTTGCAAACCCTGCTGAGGGGAATAGGGTGGTACAGAGGGAATTGCAGAAAAGACCATTGAAACTGGACAGTCCATTGCAGGACTCTCATGTTCAGACGCGCCATCGGCAATAGGTTGATGGTGGCCGCCATCGAACCCAAAGCCCTCAAGACCAATTCTGCCAGGGGTGCCTGGGGTAGGAGGATGGCCCGTACATGGAGTCTTAAGGTCTGCACTCTGTCTGGAGTTACGGCACCTGTTTGTGTCCAACCTTGCTCCGATGAAATCTATGGTTTGAGTTGGAGAAAGGGAAGATTTCTCTATGTTGATAGTAATCCCCAGCCGGGCCACTAGGTGAAGAAAGGAGTTTCTGGCTGCGCAGAGTAGATGCTTTGTGGGGGTGGTCAGGAGCCAGTCATCAAGGTATGGGAAAACCTGAATGTCCTGCAGTCGCAGGTGGGCCGTTATCACCGACAGAACTTTGGTGAACACCCTGGGGCTGTGGTGAGACCAAAGGGAAGGGCCCTGAACTGGTAATGGCTGGCTCCTAGCCGGAAGCGGAGAAACTTCCTGGATCGTCTGTCTATCAGAATGTGGTAGTACGCATCCTTGAGGTCTACAGAGCACATCCAGTCGTTCTCCCGCAGGTGGGGGAGAATGGATTGAAGAGTGACCATCCGGAACTTTTCCTTGGTTACTGACAGGTTCAAGAGGGATAGGTCGAGGATCGGTCTGAAGTCCCCCGTCTTTTTTGGCACCAAGAAGAACCTGGAGTAAAAACCTGATCCGTACTGGTCTGGGGGGGGGGTGTGCTGGATGGCTCTTTTTTCTAGCAGCCGCTGGATTTCCGCAACTGCGGCCTCCCACTACTCGGGTGGAACGTCGGGGAGGTGTCTGAGATTGTGAGGGAAATGGGAGAAAGAGAACTGGTAACCTCTGGATATGATGTGAAGCACCCAGCGGTCGGTCGTGATGTACTCCCAAGCTGCTAGGTGCCTCGAGAAGCGCCCCCCGACTGCCTCCAGAGTGGAGCAGTCGGGTAACCCTTCAGGGCTGTTGCGTGGGCCGGTCAGAGAATGGTTCTCTGGACCCAAAGTTCCTCAGGCCCCCTCTGCCTCTAGGGCGGCGTCCACCCTGTCCTCCTCTGCCACGGAAGGACTGGGGGTCCGCAGCGAAATGGGGCTGTTGCGACTTCCGGAACCACATCTTTTTCTGTCCCTTTTGGTTCTTGGAAAAGGACCTCTGGGGAGCAGAGAAGCGGACTCCGATGACAGACGTCTTCCCATCCTTCTCGCTCTGGTCCAAGGTATCGCGTACGGTTTTGCCAAAAAAGGCAGAACCATCGAAAGGGGCATTAGCGAAAGACGCCTTAAAGGGTTCCGCGAAATCACAGTGGCGGAGCCAGGCCTGTCGCCTCATAACGACGCCTGCTCCGCTAGCTCTAGCGGCCCCTTCCGTGGCGTGGGACAGTAGCCGCATAGAGGTGTTCGAGATAGACCTAAGAGTGGCCATTCGGGAAGAGTACAACTGTTTGTCCTTCGCTGACATGGACTCCAGGGGCGACGCGGCGTACTCTTTGATAAGGTCTTGCTGCAGTCGTATGACATGTGCCATGTAGTTCAGTGACCTCACTGAGAAGGTAGCTGAACTAAAAACCCGCTTCCTTATTGATCCATCGACCGAGACTCCTTGTCTGAAGGATGGACCGAGGGACTCTCCTGGGCTAATTCCCTTTTAGTGGCCGCCGCCACCAACATGGCATCTACAGGGGTTTCCTTACTCCAGTGAGATCTGTCGAAGGGTGGACTAAGTATTTTGTCAGGTCGTTTTGGGACTGGCTCCACAGTGTCTGGCTCCTTCCACACCCTGGTAGGGATCAGATCTACCAGGGGGTCAGCTGGAGGGGACACCCAGGCGGTAGACAGGCCTGCTTCAAACGCCTCCAGGAACACAGATTCGTCTGAGGTAGGCTTTGGGGCAGACCACCCCCCCCAATCCTGAGCATCTCCATGATGTCTCCAAATGAGACGTCCTCGGAGGGTGATCTTGGGGAACCTTCCCCTTCCTCCAAATCTGTGTCCTCGGTCAAGGACTCAGGGGAGTCCAAGTGCCTTCTCTTGCACTTGCGCTTGTGAGGAATCTCCTCGGGGGGGCTGTCCGAGGAGACCTCACCAGCAACGTCATGTTCCAACGGAATGACCTGGGACGTTGGAGCAGGCTGTCCCTGGGACTGGCTGACGGAAGTTGGACCCATCTGAGATGGGGTGCAGGGTGGAGCCGTAGCCAAGGCCGGGGGTCAGGAATCCCTCGACAGAACCCTCTCCACTATGTCGAATGCCGAAGGAGAGCCACTCTCCCTCGGATCCGAGAGCAGACCCTCCCTCGGATCTGACAGGCGAATCGGGGCAGGAGCCGACACGGTCAGATCTGAAGGTCCAGTATGCTCCGACCTGGGCGGAGCCGAAGGCACACTGAGACCCTCAGATCCGAAGCTCAGCTCTCAGCTCTGAGAGTTCGGATCCGAAGAAAAGGGACCCGACAGACTCGAGGGCATTGTCGGCGCCCCCCCCCGGCGCAGACGCTAACCAGCTCCGAAAACTCCGAACCCGGGAAGCGGGTCGGAGAAGGAGCAATTGGGGCAAAAAAAGGTATCGAGCTCCCCCCCCAGAGGGGGGGGGGGCAGGAGCACTCCCATCTGCAGCTGGGCCTGGAGGAATCTTCTCATCATCCGGTCCAAGTATGCGTCCGTCAGGCTTCGGGTGGATCCGGATGAGGCCACCGAGGCGGGACGGGAGTGCCGCCTCGATGACCTCGACGGGGGCCGGGCCTCCTCCTCCTTCGGTCCCGGTGAAAAAGAAGGAGACCGGAGCCGAGGGGTGGAAGGCTCGGAAGTCCTGGAGGGAGAAGGCCGCTTAGCCGGCAGGGCTGATGAAGAGGCCTTGGCCCGCCACTTGTGGTGCTTCTCCTTCCACTTCTCTTTCCTGGACTCCCTATCCTCCTGGCCCGAAGCGGGAGGTTGAGTCCTGGCCAGTGGAAGGGAGGCAGGAGTGGCAGTAGCCGCAGCCGCGGCAGGAGCCACCGTGGGACCGGAGGCCGAAGCAGAGTCCAGGGGCAGCAGTCCCACCAGAACCAGCTTAGCCCTCCGGTCCTTAAGTGCCCTGGGGTTGAACGCCGCACATATGGAGCAACCTGATGACAGGTGTCCAACCCCAAGGCACAACACGCACAGAGTGTGGCCATCCGCCGGGGATAGCTTATGGCCACACTTGGTACACTTGGAAAAAACAGCTTTTGGGGCGTTCGACATACTGAAAGGAAAACACACACGCTAGGCCCCAACACACAGCACACTCCCTAACGCACTAACAAGGGCGAGGGCGGGGAAGGAAAACTATGAAGAAGATTAACAGACAGGTAAAGGGAAACTAATGAGGGACCTGTACACAACACACGCACACTAAATTTACAAAAAAGGAGGGAAAAAAATGGTAAAATTTTCTCACAAAAGGACGCTAAGCCTGGAACTCAGTGATCAAGCTGCTGGATGAAACCGCGGCAAACTAGATCTGAGGTCAGGTAGGGTTGGCAGGGGATTATGGGTAGGGGGAGGAGCTTGGAGCTCGGATCTATGCTGTTGGAAACTGCCGGCTCGGATCTGATATGGATCCGAAGACCCATAGGTTGATGCACAAATGAAGTTAACTATTTCAGATTGGATGTTTACTGGTAACTGTATGAACAATGGAGCTTACTGACAAGTTTTATCTCCTAACTTTGTATCATTACTACTAGAGGCTAAGACAGAAAATCCTGTGGTTAAATGGGAGTCTGACTTACAAGGCTTTAATAGCTACCAAACAAGTGGTCTGGCAAAACTGTAAGCAAAAGTGGCAAGCTTTGTTGGCTTTAAGGATAACTGATGAAACTTGGCATTGGAAGCATCAGCTATAATGGTACGTAACAAATTTTATGAGATTTCAAGTATTTGTGGGGAGATGTTCATACAAATATTGTTATACTCCACAGAGATGTTGAATGATGTTCCCATATGTGGACCCAGTATACTGGAGATGTGATTTGTGTGTTTTGGGCAGCTGGAAACATATTTTTCAGTTTTGTCACAAGTTAAATGAATTTAAGTTGCTTTCATTTAACTAAACAGAGCATTACAAAGAAAAACAGGGATAACTAAACATGGGAACATAGTTTGATTTCTACATAATACAATCTATTAAATGGATCCCTGGTGGCTTTAAAACAGATGAATGGAGTAATTACATAGAAATATAATGACTGCACCTTTATTTTTTTTACTAGAATGTGACATTCCATAGACACTGTACAAAAAACAGTGAAACTATTTTCCCTAATGATGACTGATAAAAAGGCTATTATAAGAAAATGAATGACTGCTTAAGACCCTGTTACTGAGGATGTCATACAAATTATGAACAACTTACATAAATGGGAAAATGGATTCGCTAAGAAAAAATCATGGAAAAACTGCACTGACCACGGGTCAAATGTTTTAGCCAGATCTAGGTGGATGGGGGGAATACTGCTTACCTAGATCTGGATAAAGCATTTGATACAATACCCCACTCAGGCTTGTCAACAAACATACAGTTGTTGTGTCTTTTGGCTTTTCCCGGTTAGGGGTCACCACAGCGGAACTCCGTTCCACTAATGATTGACAGTAGATTTTTATGTGCCGAGTTGCCGGCCCTGCCACACAACCTTCAACGAAAGTACGCCCATTCACACATGTCTCCACACAGAAGACGCTCTACTAGGTATAAACCCATTCCTAATACTCGGGTAGCTAAGCTGGCTCACTGATGGAACCCAAGAGGATAGAATCAAGGAGGCCAGCTTCACAAAAAGGAGAGTCACAAGTAGGGTCCCCCAGGGCTCTATGCTGGGCCCACTCCTCTCTGGCACCTACTCAGATGTCAAAGGCCTTTGGCTGACCACGTCTGCAGATGATTGCAAACTGAGAGAAGTCACTGAAATCACCAAGATAAGAACACCCTTCAGGAAGGTCTAATACAGCCAAATGCTTGGTGCCAAATCCATGGCTTAAAACTCAGTACCAAGACAGGTATAAGGTAACTATGTCATCAATAAAAACACCCTTAAAAATTGATTCACTAGTCAGGGATCTGGGAACCCATGTAAATAGTAAGCAAGCCTTTGACCAACATGTATCCAAGGCAGTAAGAAAATCCTATGTTGCTCAACCTATAAGCAAAGGCATAGCATTTGGGTCCAGAAGGGTCATCATACCACTGTACTCAGCGTTCATCAGACCCATCACTGAGTATAAAGCCCCCTTCAGTAAGTACCTGACCAGATACATGCAGCATCCGGAATGTCTACAAAGGCTACTTACAAAAAGAATACAGGAAATAAACAATGTCCTACACTGATCACCTCAAAGCCCCGTCTCCTTACTCAGTTTCAGACAGACTTCTGGGCAGTGATCTTTGCCGGGCATACAGGGCATCCCCTGACCCTGTTTTGATGAACCATTTGCACATCTGCAAAACAAACAGCATTAGAACTACTAGATTAAAAGACATACATTTTGCTTGCAACATAAACAGGACATAATGGAGAGACAGATGTGTTTCTCAGAATTCCCATTCTATGGAACAAGCTCCCCCATCCACTTGAAGCAGTTCCTCACTTTCTCTTTTTAAGTGCAACTTGAACCATCATCACCACCCACCTTTTTCCATTTTTCTACATGGGGTTGGGGTACTGTTTTAACCGTCGCCACCTCTCTTGATTCAATGTCTCACTCCTGCCTTCTTCGACACTTGGACCAATGGATGGGTAATCAGAAATTCATTCCTGGTCTGGCTCCTATGTCTCTTATGGACAAAGGCAGCCAGTAAATCATCACCTATATATATCAAATTTGTGGGTCACATTTGGGTTACACAGGTAGGCTTACAAGGGCCTAGTGATTGTTAGACTAGTATACACCTATGAATATAAAAGCCACTGAATGATTTTTTTCTTTGCAAAGTCAAACTGGTGACACACTGTTCTGCTTTTATTTTCATGCCTTTGACAAACTGTACTTGCAACACATTAGCAACATGCACTGCTTTTATTTTTGTCTTTAATTAGAATTAGGTGTACTGGAGCAATGCCCAGATATCCAAGATAAAAGAATGAACTCCACAGCAGGGAGTAGAACAGGACGTGATATACGTGGTTTACAACACATCTTTTACTATTTTACACAAGCCACATTTAACCCAGTTATGTAAAAGGCACAAGAATACAACTGTCTCAGAGATAGGAAGGGGCTATTATGTAATATTATTGCACAGTGGCAGTGACAGGAAATAAATAAAATGTAAAGAGAAGCTCTTACAAAGCAGGACCTAGTGTTGTTGTTGTGTCTTTCGGCTTTTCCCGGTTAGGGTGTGCTAGAAAGAAAATATCAGGCAATGCCATTCTCTGATGAAATAGAACTATATCTGTACAAACACAAACAAACGTGCATAAAATGTGCTTGTCAGGGTATCTGAAAATTCTTTACAAACATACTGAAAAAGCTAAACATTCGCAGAACAGTAAAAAACTCTTCAGCAATGGAGTGCAAGAGGGCTAATAAACAGTCTGATCCCGTGTAACTTAATTTCCAGTAGAGTCAATGCAGACAGTTAGGAAAGCCTTAACTACCCAAGTTCATCATCAGGACAACCAGTCAGAAAGGCATCAAGGTCATATAAAATGCCTTGCAAATTAAGTTACTGGACATTCCCAGAAATCAAACTGTAAGCATACAAACACAAAACGACAATCTCCACAGAGAAAGCTCATGCAAGGCATTTAACATGATCCACAAAGGAAAGAAGGTAGGGAAGTGTGTTCATTTTTTGAAGTAACCAAATCTCACAAAGACAATACCAAGCAGAACTTATCAAAATTAATACAAGCAAAGCAGAAGAGCAAGGATCTTGCTGTAAAGTTTACCAGTAAGGTCTCATTACTGCATTCATTTCTCCAAGCAAAGGAAAATCTATTTAGAGGAATGCTACACCATAAGTTGTTCCTCACACATTTTGATAATCACCTGGATAAGCACTGTTAAAATTTGCCCAGAGTAAAGGCAACAGTTTGTGAAGATTTTCTGTGACACACAAACATAAAACCTTGGCATTCCTATTATATATATATATGACATGTAAGAGCTATTCGAATGGAATGGAATGTCTGGAATGCTAACAGACGGACGGACAACTGATGTGAATTAACTCATTCAGTCCAAACTCACATACTGCCTTAATGAAAACTTGTTGGAACATGACACTAGGACAATGAGGGAATCATGCAAACGAATAACAGCCATAAGAATTTAAAGCTCTGGCCAGAACCAACAGCAACGGAAAATAACTTCTGACAGTGAAGAAAGCTACAACAGCAAACAGACCAAAATAAGCTTCCATAAAAAGTCAAGACTCAGTCTGTTCTGGCATATGAATGTAATATTCAAGATGAAGCATGCATCTCAAAGATTGCACAGATTCTTCATATCACCACAGTCAGTTGCAAGCAAATTACATGGAAACCAAGTGTAGTCTAGTCTGATGTGAAGAAAGCTGTTCTTCAACCAATCTATACTAAAACGTACATGCTTCTGTAACTGCACTTTCTCTATATTATGCATGCAGGGACAGAGAAATCCAAAATGTCCTGAAGTCTACTGTATTCACAACTGACAAGAACACTGAGTTTTACAGCACACAATGTAGATGCAAGGAAATGCATTAATTCAATGAAATACTATACACAGCCTTATCCGCGGTGGTACAGCGGTATCGTTGCCTCACAGTAAAAGGTTCTCATGTTCGATTCTCGACTGGAGTGCCTTCTGTGCTGAGTCTGCATGTCCCCCCTGTGGTCAAGTGGCCTCCGAAAGACATGTGTACTTGGGCATGCCTTCGCTGAAGGTTGGTCGTCGGGCTGGCAACTTGGCACCATAAAAAATCGACTGCCAATCATTAGCGGACTGGAGTTCCGCTGTGGCGACCTCTAACCAGGAAAAGCTGAAAAGACAAACAAACAACTATATACATCCTTGGAGCTGATTCTGTCCACAGGAAAGATCACCCACTATTTCATCAATCCCATCCCAAGTCCAAACATAATTATACAAATATTACTAACATATACAAGCATAAATAAGGGTCACAGATGGGATTTGAACCTTGAACTTTAGGACTACACAGCTGCTTTTAACAGTCTCATTCCAACAATGACATTCAATATGTATGAACTTGTGAACTGTAGCAAGGTGCTTTCTGCAACAGGTCACATACAAAGGGTGCCTGTGATTTTTTTTTTTTGGTTGATTTATCTTGATCGATGGGTTCAAAGGTAAGTACTACGCTAGCTGCCTTTGTGGGTCATTTTAAGCCTAGCCAGTTTTCCTTTTTATGCTTAAATTAAGCTATCTAAATTGGGTAGATATTGATCTTAACCATCCCATGGTCGATAATTGTGTATTTCCCCTAATGAGAATAACTGGGAATATACCACAGGTAATTTGAAGGGACCCATGCATAAAGCATTTAAGAGCTGCCTTTGTCCATAAGTAGTATATGGGGACAGCCCTGGAGTAAATTTATGGTTTTCCATTCACAGATCCCAGTTGTGCTTGAATATGGACAGGGATGAACTTTGTTTTATGTGCATGGGGAGTCTGTTGACAGCAATGACATCCTCTGCAAGATACACCTGCAGAGAAGGGGTAACCAGGATTTAAGGATATCTTTTGACACATCTTGTGACAAACCCTAGTACTGGTATTTGAAAAGACAAAAGGTGTTGGTGTGAGACCAAAGAGACTACAGATATCAGTATATCTTTCTCATGTGGAGTCTTGGCAGGGGTATTATGATGATCATAGAAGCCATGAGGTGCAAAATTCGGAAAAAAACTGAGTGGAAAACCTTAAAAACAGATTTAAATATAGACTTCTAAAATGGCTTCACATTAAGTAACAACTTAATTCTAGCTCTCCCAGTGTGAATACATAAACTCAACAGAGAAGACCAGTGGACTTGTGTGTTTCTGGGTACATTTCAGTAACTGGCTAGTAAGTACACTGCCTGGGTACCAGGAAAAAAGAAAATACAGAGGATAAGAAGGAAAATCAGCTACAAAAGGTAAGGAAAAAACAATGACTGGGAAAAGTACTGCAGCTGTTAAACAAAAAGCAGTGCAAGCTGTAGACATGACTTCCAGTACCTAGAGGAAATCATAAAACAGCTGCACACAGACCTGGTTAAAATAAATGAAACACCGAAGGAGTAAATCAACTCAAACAACACAAGGCTGAAAATAATGGAAGAAGCTTTAAAAGAGAAGTTATGTACTCACCATAACATTCTATCTGTGTTGTCCATTTTCATTTTTCCTCAACCTGTGGGTTTGGTTCCGATCTCGGAACCAACTCAGCCACTATCATAGCTCGTGGCAACCAAAAAAAACGCTCGAGCTTATCCCTTACCTACAATGCACCTATCTCAGTTACCTCAGATCAAGTTTATTTATAGACAAAAGGAAAGATTAGTCGTAAGACATCCACTGAGACTGTATCTGACACCACGATTATATACCAAGGATAATCTGCTAGTTGTCCGTTCCTCTAGAAATCGAAGGGTACAGGGGTTAGAGGGGGGGGGGGAGTTGTGGAAGAATGAAAATGGACAACACTGATGGAAGGTTATGGTGAGTACTAACTTCTTTATCTGATGTTGTCAATTTTCATTCTATCCTCAACCTGTGGAACAGAGTCCCCAGCTACCTTAGATCTCGGGTGGACTCGAGGAAAGATGTTCCTGAGCACCACTGAACTGAGTGATGCTCTTCCCCTGGAGCCCAGATCCAATTTGTAATGAGTAATGAAAGTATGGGGAGTAGCCCAGGTTGCTGCTGCACAAATATCATAAACAGAAGCTCTAGATTGGAAGACAGCTGATGTTGCTACAGCTCTAGTTGAATGTGCTTTCACAGGTTTCGAAAAAGCAATCCCCAATTTGTTACCGATGAAAGAAATACATTCTGTGAGCCATCTAGCCAGTGTCACTTTGCTCACAGGTTTTCCTAATTTTGTTTTTCAGTAAGAGATAAACAATTGGTCATATTTTCTGATCTCTCTTGTTCTGTGAAAATAAAACCATAATTGTCTATCAACATCTAATAAGTGTAAGCAATATTCATCCCATAAGCAAATTTGCAGAACAACACTGGTAGGTTAATAGTTTGATTTGTATTGACTTCTGAAAACCACTTTTGGTAGAAAGGGGGGGGGGTGCTGGTTCTTAGCAAAACCGTATCCTTGGGAAAAATCAAGTATGGTGGTTTACAAGACAAAGCTTGAATTTCTGAAATCCTTCTGGCGGAAGTTATAGCCACTAAGTAAATAGTTTTCCAGGACAGAAACTTGAAATCATAATCTGCTGCCGGTTCAAAAGGAGATTGTATAATTGCTTGCAACACCAAGTGTAGGTCCCAAGGAGGGTGTAGATCTTTGTAAAAAGGCTATAAAAGAAGAGTACCTCTCAAAAATAAAAAAAGCTTTACAGAGTTTGTGAGAAGCAAGTGATGAGTCTTCAAATCCACTATGAAAATTAGATATAGCTGCTAATTGAACTTTAACAGTAGAAGACAAAGCCCCCTCATTGTATAGTAAAGTTAAAAATTCAGGAATATTATGAATAAGTGCTGAAAAAGGGTCAATGTTATTTTGACGTGCCCAAAACATAAACCTTTTCCATTTACTGATGTAAAGTTTATGCATAGATGGTTGGTGAGAAGCAAAAAGTCTGTCGGACAGGGGAAGAGAGCCTAGATTGTCTGGCTATTAATGGAATTGGAGAAAACACACCATCAGCTTCAGGTTCAAGATGTCCAGGTAGATCATGCCTGTTGGATGGGACAGGAGCTCTGGAACCAGGTCCAGAATCTAAGGTTGGTGAATTAGATGAGGCCAAAGGAAGGGGAACCAAATCTAGAGGCCAATAAGGTGCAATGAGGATTATTTTGCTCTTCAGCCTGATTACTTTCTGGAGAAACTTTGGAATTACAAGAATTGGAGGAAAGGCATAAAGAAGACTGTAGGGCTAACTGTGAAAATGTGCATCCCTCGGTGATTTCCCCTGAGGGGAGAATTAGGGATTAAGGCAGAGTAGTTGCTGTACTTGCTGTTTAGTTGGGAGACGAAAAGATCGCAAGGCTAGCCCCACTGACGGAATATTCTCGCAGACACTTTCGGATTGAGGGACCACTCATGAGGCAGGAATACGCATCTGCTCAATTTGTCTGCTATCACACTGGACTTCCCTAGAATGTGCGTTGCTATGAGAAAGTGGTTGGATGAGATTGCTGGTATACTCTGACTGCTTCTCAACACAAGGGATAGGACCTGGTTTATCCTTGCTCGTTGACATACCAAACTACTGACATTGTCTGTTTGGATCGTAACTGTTCCTGAAGGGAGAGCATCCTGGAAGGCCTGCAACGCTAAAAACACTGCTGTCATCTCTAAGACATTGATATGCAAGTTGGCCTCTATGGGGGAACCAAGTGCCTTGGACAGTGTTCCCCAGGTAATGCCCCACTCCCAACTGGGGGGCATCAGAGGTCACTGTGGCCTTGGGCTGAGGAGGTGAAAGGACAGCCTTGTAGAATTTGATCCAACTGAATCCACCATTTGAGATCTGTCTTGCAAATGTTGGTAATTGTAATTAAAGTTGACACTGGCTGGTATAGTATTGACTATTGTGTCACAAGCAGCCATTGCAAAATTCTCATGTGAAATCTGGCTATAGAGTTATAGCTGCCACTATGGATCCCAGGGCCTGAAGAATCAGGAGTGCAAATACTTTTTTGCTGTTGATTATCTTCATGACTTGTGATCTAATTTTCTGCAGTCTCAGTGGAGGAAGAGAGACTATAGTTGTCTGTGTCCAGGATAGATCCTATGAACTCTAAGGTACGAGTTGGTTTGAGGTGAGATTTTTCATAGTATATGGTTATCCCCAGATAGGAACACGTCTGGAGAACCTGCACTCTTGCCTCTAACAATTGATTCCTGGTCAGAGCAGTAATGAGCCAGTCGTTTAAGTACAGAAACACCCGGAATCCCAGCAGTCTCAAGTGTCCTGCTACTACTGCCATGCAGTTGAACACCCTGGGGGCTGTGGTGAGACCAAAGGACAGAACTCTGAACTGATAGTGACTGGCTCCCAGCCAGAAATGGAGAAACCTTCCAGATCGCCCGCCCATCTTTATATGGTAGTATGCATCCTGAAGGTCTATTGAGCACATCCAGTCCTCCTGTTCCAAAAATAGAAGACTGGACTAAACAGTGACCATCCGCAACTTTGTTTGTTGAACTGACTTGTTCAAAACACTGAGATCCAAAATTGGTCTCCAGTCCCCTGTCTTTTTTTGGCACTAAAAAGAATCTTGAGTAAGTTCCAGATTTTCTCTGGTCTAGCGGAACTTCTTGGATGACTCTTTTCTAGCAATTCTTGAATTTGTAGTACTGCTTGTGCCCTCTGATTGGGTGGGACATCAAGGATTCTTTTGTAAATGGGGGTGGAAGGGAAAATCGTACATTATAACCTCTGGAAATGATCCTCTACACCCAGGTATCTGATGCTATTTCTAGCCAGGCTCTCTCGTGCAGGGATAGTCGCCCCCCGACAGTCACCATAGGAAGACAATTGGGCCTCCTTTCTGGAGCACTGGAAGAGTTTACAAAGAAAGAATCTCTGTACCCTTCATTTTGCGAACCTCCTCTGCTGACAGTGTGGCGTCTTCCATTTAAGTTCCCTCCTCTGCTGCTGGTGGAACAACTTCCACAAGTGTCATGAAAATACCCTTGGGACTTCCTGAACCACATCTTCCCACTACTTCACTGATTACTTGAAAAGGATCATTGAGGAGTGGAAAAATGTACACCCAAGGCAGACAGGGTCTTTCCTGCTTTCTCACACCTGGACAAAGTTTCTTTAACTTTAGAGCCAAACAAGGATGTGGTGTCAAAGACAGCATTGATGAACGAAGACTATCGCAACCAGGGGTGTCTCCTGATGGCAAAGCCTGAACCTGCTGCTCTTGTCATCCCTTTGGATGCATGAGAAATAAGCCTTATGGACAAGTTGGGTATGGACTGTACGGTAGACAACTGAGAGGCAACACGCTCTTGAACCTCTTCAGAGACGGATCCTGCAAGGGTATCTGAAAGTTCTTTAATCAGCTCTCTTTGCAGTCTGGTGAAATGTGCCAAGAAATTCAAGGACTGTAATGAAAATGCCGTTCGAAAACTCGTTTCCCAAACTTATCCATCTCCCGAGACTCCTTGTTGGGTGGACAGAGAGAGGAACTTTCCTCAGCTAGTTCTTTTTGTGTTGCTGCTGCTATGACCATGGCATTAACAGGTAAATCTTTTGACCAGAATTGTTTATCCTCCAGGGCAGTGATAACTGTCAGGTCTCGGAGGAACGGGTTCAATGGTGTTGGGGGCCTTCCATGCCTGGTGGAGTTAACCAGGAGGTAGATGGGTGGGTACCAAAAGCCTGCTGGTATACAGGCTCCTCAGACAAAGGATTATTGGCCTCCCAATCACCTCCTTGTTTTAAGATTTCTAGGATGTCTCCAAAGGAGACATCATCAGGAGATGATCTTGGGGATCCTTCACCCTCATCGAAATCTGTGTCTTCTGTGTTAAGATTACTCTGGGGAATCCAAGTGCTTCCTCTTCCACTTCTTCTTAGGGACATCCCCAGTGGGATGATCTGGGGAAGTATCAGACAGTATTCCCTTTTGGGACTCCTGAGGTTTTGGTACTCACTGTCCTTATGGGGACAATGGTTGAGACTCTGAACGTAGGTGTGACAGGGATGTGTGTTCCAAACAGGAAAGGGCAAATTGACTGACTGCTACAGTCACAGCTCTCTCTATAGCCTTGAAAGCTGATCCACCCAGAGAAGAAAATGACCCCAGATTTGAAAAGGTAGGTCTAGGAACAGATGTCACTTCCCACTCCAAAGAGATCCCTCTCGAACCAGAAGCCGAGTGAAGCTGATCTGTGCCAAAACCCCGAGGTGCAAAAAAAGTCTCCGAAAACATAGGAGTTTACTCTTCGACTCTAGCTCCTCGGAACTGACAACAGATACGGCCCCAAGAGGTCTCCAATTCCAGTTGAACCAAAGAGCTCAGAGCAATAATTGGTTCTGAGGATAAAGATATCTTTGGTTCTGATGCAGACGCCACTTGGCAGCTCAGAGACATAGTCTCTATCTATCAAGTGAAGTTAGAGGAGGAATTAAAGGGGAAGTCGCTGAAGAATGGAATCCTTGACCCATCGGGGTAGGAACGGAGGTGGATCCTGTCATACCTTGTGCCCAAAGGATTTTTTTCACCAGTCTCTCCACATCATCTTCTGTTAGACTTTTAGAGGAACAAGCTGGCATCACAGAAGGTGATTTAGGTCTCTCCAAGAATAGTGAAGGAAGTCCCTCTGGAAAAGAATCAATGAAGGTTGAATAACTTGTTCTTCAAAAAATTCTACAACTGTGGTGTCGGATCCAAGGATCTTGGCACTGAAGTCTGTCCTTGACCTGCAGTTTTAGGAAACTAAGAGCTAGTTGGTTCCGATACTTGACTTATGTTAATTCTTGGTTCCAATGAAACAGTCGGATGTTTGTAACTTTTTCCCTGTTGGTTCCGAAGGGGAAGATGGAACCCATGTTTTAGTCTTTTTTGAACTCCGAGCCGATGATGTTAGCACAGACAAACTTCTTTTCTTCGTCTTCTCAGAAACTTTGGAAGATGAAGAAGATGGACTAGAAAATCAGATTTGCTTCTTGATTTTTCTTTATATGTGGCTCCAGATAATGCCTTGGTGAAAGAAGTTAAAAGCAGGCCTTTTAAGATTAATTTTTCCACTCGACAAGAGCTCTGTGGCTAAAGGAGTGACAAATAGAGCAATCCTCCTAAAGATGGATGGGGGCCAAACAGTAAACACAGATTGCATGTCAGAAAAGGGAATTTTATGGCCACATTTCTGCAAACTTTTAAATCCAGCCGGAGCCTTTTCCTTTTCCGACATTTTTTCTCAACACACACACACACACACACACACACGCACGCACGCACGCACGCACGCACACACACATGCACGCACACACACACACATGCACGCATGCACACACAAGCACGCAAGCACACACAAGCACGCAAGCACACACAAGCAAGCACACACATAGGAAAAACTAAGGAAAATACGGTAAACTTTTTTTTTTTGTAGGAGATAAAAATATAGAAATACAATAGGAATACATCAACAATAATAATAAAAAGACTGCACAAAGTGTAGGAGGAAAATATAAGCAATGATATTTAGATTACACCAAACTGTAGGGAAAGGTAAATAAAGACAATAGTATTTAGACTACTGACTTACAAGAAAGGCAAAAATGGTAAGGGATTTTATAAATTATAGAGAAAAATAAAAGAAATATAGAAGAATTGAAAGTTAGAGTTGAAAATATATTAAAGAAATCACTTATCTGCTCGAGAGAAATTGGCACCATGTCCAACAAGAAAAGCAGAAAATGAGATCTAAGGTAAATGGGATAGATGCATTATGGGTAACGGCTAAGCTTCAGAGTTTTTTTGGTTACCACAAGCTATGGTAGCATCCAAGTTGGTTCCGAGGATCCGAACCGAATCCACAGGTTAAGGACAGAATGAAAGTTAACATCAGATCAAATATTCAGATGAGATGAGAAAACTGTAAAAATCAGAAGTCAAAATGAAAAGGCTGGCTGAATATGACACTGCTCAAGAAGAGATGTTAAAAAAAGTGACAGAATTAGAGGACAGAGCACTTAGGGAAAACCTCCGATTTTCAGCTGTACCAGAAAAACTGGAAGGAACAGATTGTATTAATTTTTATTAAAGCACAGTAAGCAACTGGACTAGTACTCCACAGCAGAAGTTGTTAATTGAAAGGGCACATCATGTGTATCCTCCAAACCTGGCTATGAGAAAGCAACCTAGTCCTTTAATCGTAAGATGCAATCCTACCAGCAGGAGGAGTTGATTCTGACAAAACTGTGGCAGAAGGAAAAAGTACTAAAAGTAGGAGACAGCAGAGTGTTTGTGCAGAATGATTATTCATTGTACACCAAGCAAAAGAGCAGTAAATTTCTTCTACTATTCAGGGAATGTTGAGAAGCAGGCAGGAGATTCAAACTGCTGTACTCAGCTGTCTTCAAAACATTCTTCTCTGAGGGGCAACATCATTTTTTAATGAAGTACATGCTAAGGAGAAATACAACAAATGTCCAATGAAAAGTGAACTATTCTTCTGGTAATAAAGAATACAGAGACTGTGTCAGTGAAATTTTTCCAATGCTACAACAGAGAAAGCTGTAGAGAAGGAAGGGAGCATGATAGTTGACTAGAAGAATCTAGAACATGTTAGAAATGAAGTAGAGATAGGATTTGAGAGATGGAGATGAACAAGAATAAAAGCAGTAACTTGGAATTGACAAATACGGTATTACAAAGCAATAATTATACTTGTGAAATATGACAGAACAAAGAAATCTGGAAATATTGGACTATTTTGGACTTTGTTGGTCTACTTGTGGGGGAGTCTAAAATACATATCCTGTACTTCATATCATTAATGTTCAGAAAAATACTTAGGGAAGGGGAAGAGGAGGGGGAAAGTTAACTTTAAGTAACACAATTTTTTCATAATGGTACTATTCTTATAGCGTAAGATTTTCTATGCATGTGATAAAGTTTTCTCAGTTGCTTTTAAGTATAATGGGGATATTATTGCAAACATGCTCCTGTTTTTTTTTCTCTCTCACTTCTTCTCCTTGTTCAGTTTTAAGAAATGTAGGCACTGAATGTTAAAAAAAATCTGGTTAAAAGAGCATGACAAAAGAAAAACTGATGTGCTTCTGCTTCATTCTTGTACGGGAGAATGACTGGATTAAGTCCCCTAGCTTGATGGTTTTAAGAGAAAGCAAATAAATGAAAATATAATGCTTTTTTTCTAGCAAATAAATATATGCTTAGTAGCAAGTAATGATTAGTAGCAATTCTGTACCTGTTCCTCATGTCTCCATGGAGACAATCTGATAAAGAGAAACTGGCTACAATTGGGTCTATATTAGATGAACAAAGGTTCATCTTAGCGAACGCTCACATGAGCGAATATCCAGATACACAAAACTGCGACTGTGGGGGGCTGCACCCCCCCAAATATATATTCCAACTCCGAGATTGCACTACAGTGAGGAAAGAGCAAATATTCCCATCCTCACTGAACCGCGATCTCACAATTGCGGTTTCAAGTTCTGCAATATTTGCCCATGTCAGCGTTCGCTAAGATGAACTTTCGTTCATCTAATATAGACCCGCTACAATCTGATAAAGGTGTGAATTTCCTTTCTCCCATCCAATCGTCAAGGTTCCTTTTGAAGAGGGCCAAAGAGGTGCTCTGCTTGACATGTATGGGCAGTCTATTCCAGAGTCTGGGAAGTCTCTGGGTCAGGAACCTATCCCTCCAGCATGTTTGTCTATCATGATGACAAAGTTTAGATCCCTGGAGCGTGTGGCTCTGAGGGATTGGGATTTCTTTACGTGTAGCATGTCCAACAGCTCTGGGTTTGACATGGCCTTGTATGTTAAGCAGAGATCGCCTCCGAGTAGATGATATGCGACAGAGTATACCTGGAGTTTTTTAAGGCGGTCAGCATAGGGCAACTGCTTTAGGCCTGTGATTCTTTTAGTGAGGTACTTCTGCGGCCTTTCCAGTTTTTGCAGATGTCTTGAGAGGTACATACCAAACGGGGCATTGTATTCTATAATGGGTCTAATGAGGGATGAGTACAGTGGGACAATGATCTCCTTTTTTCTGGATGAAAAGCCCTTAGTGATGAGGTGTGCCACATAGAAGGATTTCCTGACTGTTGTGGCGATGTGGTTATCGAAGGTAATACCGCTGTCCACCTGTAACCCTAAGTCTCTTATCACACTTTCGGTGTTTAGTGTACTGCCACCTATGTGGTAATTCACGGATACATGTTTTTTTCCAAGGGGGATAACTACACATTTCTTGGCACTGAGCTTGAGCCCATGGCTCTGGCACCACCATCTGTTTCCGTAAGGCCCTTTTGTAGAGTATCCACATCATTTGGGGATTCAATAATGGCTCCCAGTTTGCAGTCATCTGCAAACTTTGTTAGCCAGAGTCCCTTAGTGTTGGCCTGCACTTCAGAGAAGAAGATGCCAAACAAGAGCGGTCCCAGGACTGAAACTTGAGGTACTGCACTTGTCACTTGTCTGGAGCTGGAGTCGGCTACTTTTACAGTTTGGGTTCTGTCAGTAAGCCAGTTGGCAACCCATCGAGTGACGCAGGGATTAATGCCCAGCTTAGTAAGTCCATCTATGATTCCAGAGTGGGGAATGGTGTCAAAGGCCTTGGTGAGGTCCAGATAGGCTCTGTGGACCACCTTACCCTTGTCCACGGCTCTGGAGACTGATTCGAAGAAGTCAATCAGGTTCAGGAGACAAGATCGGCCCTTCAAGAACCCAAACTGGGTGGGGTCCAATGTTTGAAGGTTGCCAATGTCTTTGTTTATAAGTTCCATAATAATACGTTCCATGGCCTTGCAGATCAGGCTCGTCAGACTGATGGGGCGTTAGTTCCCGGGATCCAAGGTGGATCCCCCCTTGTGCAGTGGGATAACTGTAGCTGTGTGCCACTCAGTGGGCACGAAGCCTGAGGTGAGTCTATGATTAAACATGACACTTAGGTGAGGTGCCATTTCATTTTGTATACCCAACAAAACCAGAAAAGGACATACAGTGTTGTGGAACATTCTGAGACAGTTTCATATCTTTTCTGGATACAAAACTATGTGCCCACACACAAATTGTTTAAGCAATATCCATATTTATGGGATTGACAAAATTAAGTATTTAAGAATATGGATTAAAAATTATTCCATTGTGGCAGCTAAGGATATGTGGGAAGAGACTAAAACGATAATACAAAAACAGAGAAAGTTTTAAGTTCTGTTATACAGACAGTAAGACACAAGCAGTCAACATGTTTTTAGTCCCATTAGTCTTATACACAGGTCAGGTCTATTTTTTCCAACCAGAGGAGAAGTTGTGGATAACAATTAATAAAGGTCTGAAGGATTTTATCTGGGAGGGGAAGAAGGCAACTGTCGTGGGGTAAGTTGATTCTTCCAACAGAACAAGGCTGATCGGGATTACCCAATTTAAAGGGGTATTTCAGGGTTGCATAGTTAAGGCTTCTATACGTAGCACAAGAATAAATGTATAATTCAAAGTGGAAAGGGATGATGAAGAAACAGGGAGCAAATAAACAAGGAGAGACTGGGATTTTGGATGCAGATCTTTACAGAGAACAATAATCATACAGAACAAAGTATTCTAAGAATTAAGCCAACAAAGGAATACAAGAAGAAAACTCTGCCAATAGGGATGACTGCAGACAATAGGCAAAGGGGGGCTGGAATTTATTGGAGAAAACAAGCAAAGGAACCAAGGTATTGGGAGCAAATAAATAGAGAAGGAAAGGTAATAGAATGGGAAGACACCAATAATTTATTTGGACTGTAGATTGGGGGTTGCCTTCCCTATCAAGGATTTATGTCAGCATATAAGCTAAGAGAAATAAATAGGGGATCTTAAATGAAAGTGCAGCAATGGCAGAGTTTTTAGTAGAATCCAGAATAGAACCTGATGTTAAAAAGGGAATAATTAATAGAGCATATAAAATATTGCATAACTATAAAAATCAATAGCAAACTATCGAGTTAGGAAGGACTGGGACGTGAGATTGGATAAGCAATTCACAAAGAAACAATGGGGATATGTATGTCACTCATATATGCAACAAAATCTAGAAGATTTAGGATATTTGCTTGGAAATGTTTATATAGATATTTTTTATACCCCAAGTAGACTCCAGAGAATTTTTCCTCAGGTAGACAACAAATGTTGGAGGTGAGATGGGAAGAAAGAGGTAACTGAAAACATTTGCTGGGAGTGTACTGACTTTGCAGACTTTCAAGATTCCTTGCAGACTACTCTGTTGGAGATACTGGGTGAGCAAATTCGTGTAACTAGGGAAATTATTTTTTTGAGCTATGATACAGAATCAGAATTGCCTAGACATAGTAAGGCCTTGCTCAGCTCAATTATAGTGGCTGACAAAAATTCAATTACTAGAAAATGGAAATCAAAGTCTAAACCAATTGTACTAGAAGTAGTGAATATAGTAAGAGAGATAAAAAAGGGTAGGAACTAATTACATAGGAAAAACGGGAACTGTGGGAACAATACATACAAGGGAGGAATGAGGTTTAACAAAGCAGGACTTAAATGAGCTACGTAATGTCTGACTGACAATGATTGGATAGATTATAAATGTACAATGTTTGCAACTAGAATTGTGTCAGTATGCTTTGTGATGTAAATTGCTTGCAGATGGGATTATGTCAATACGGTTTTTCATTTATATAAGCATATGATTGCTTATGTCATAAATGACAATTTAATAAAGACATTTCTTGTTTAATAAAATAGATTCAGATATACATCTATTTTTCCTGTAAGCTCTTTGAACTGAAGTGTCTAGCTGAAATCCCAGAAACACAATCCTTTGTGAAGGAGTCAAGAAAGACTTTTAAATATTCTCTTGGAATCCCAGCTTGTGCAAGATATTTCTCATTCAAAAGAGATTACTGACGTTTTGAAAAAGACTCTGCAAAGATAAGCAATCTGTCTGTATATGGAACAATGTGGATACCTTGTAGCCTGCAATTAGTTAGAACTGGAGCTAGACACAGAGAGCTCTCTTGTACAGTGGATAGTCCAAGAGGCAAGGCAGTGAACTGATAATGTGATCCAAACACAAAAAAAAATTAAGAAATACCTGAAATCTGGATGAGTAGGGATGTAAAGATAAGCATCTTTTAAATCTGGTGCTACTAGAAAACTTGAATGAGGAAGAAGAGGTATAAGGTTGTGAAGTGACATTTTGAATTTTGGCGCAATCACAAAAATGTTTTGAAGGAAAGTTTTACTACTGGTCTCCAAGCGTTTTCTTTGGCACTAAAAAAGATCCTTGAATATAAACACATTTCCCACCTGGGAAGGGGGAACTGGTTTTCTCACTCCCCAAGACATCATGTGATGGACAGGTTGAAATGACAGTCTGTTCTGGAGGATGAGGAATTACCACTGGAAAGGAGGAATTTCCTCCCACTGCAATCTGTAACCCTGATGAATGATCTTCAGGACTCATTTGTCTAAAACTGTTGCCACAGAGAAAAGTGGACATTCTGATTTTCTGGAAAACAAAAAGTGGTGCCATGGTGGTGGGGGGACAACGTTCAGTCATTCTGACTTACTGGACTATCTTTAGTTTTGGAGGTTTTGCACATTTCTCTTGGAACCCACTTGCCATTTCTTCTTCAACATCTGTTTACCTGCATTTTGTTGAGACTGTTTATTTTGTTTCTTACCAAAACTGGATGAGGAGTTAGAGAGATTCCTGCATCAGCTTACCCCTTTCATCACACTTTTTGATCACTTCTGATGCACAGTCCAAAAACTAAATTTCTATCCAAAGGACAATTTAAAATCTTATTTCTATCATCTGGGAGGTTCTGACATGCAGCCACGCAAACATCCTCCAAACTGTACCAATGGCCATAGCCCATGAAGAAGTATCAGAGTCATATACACACACTGCATACAGTGAGAAATGACTTGAACAATAGAAGAAATTAAATTACTTAAGCAGATTTCCCTCACAGGAGGAAACCTGCAGGCAAAACATTCCTCATACTTTCACAATTAGTCAGGACAAACTTTAGAGTCTGACAATTCAAAATTCTGAAAATCAAAGTTGCAGAAGCATACACCCCCCATACCTATCAATAATCTTCCTATCTTTAACAGAAACAGTAGGGTTGGAATACAAGTGTTTAGCAGCAGAAGGATTAACTAAAGCTAGAGCTACTGGATCAGGTTCGGGAAAAGTATAGAAACGCTTAACAATATTGATCAGCTTTACACATCCTATCTGCCTTTTTAGGAGCAGCTTGTTGACGGTCAGGAAAATTGCAGGCAGTAATACACACACCCTCCAAGGCAGACAAAACTGAAAGAAGTGGTGCAGGCTTTGGAAATTAATTCTGTAACAGCTCATAGGAATTTCTGAGGGACTGAGAAACCTCAGTGTTCTCCCACTAAAAACACTGGCACATTTTAAAAATAGTGGAAACAAAAATAACAAACCAACCAAGTCCGAAAAAACTACAGGAACAGTAGGAAGAAGGCTCAAGAGAAATGCTCCCCAGTACTGAAAGACAAATCCACAGAGTCCAAAATGTAAAATCCAAAAAAGTTTATTGCGCAAGCGCTTTCGTAAGAACTTCATCATACAAATAATGAAAAAAAAAATCATGTCAATTTATACATACATTCAAATAACGTCATAAGACAATTAAAGATACCAACAGAAAAAATAAAACCTACCAAAAATACGATGAAAGTTTTTAATGTCCTCAAAGATATGTTCTAAAAAAGATATAAAATAACCTAGGAAAGTTCCTCTTTAATGACTTTGTACAACATAAAAAATATGAATTCTAAATATAATGCAGTTACTATTACCTGTCCAAACCCGTAAGCTTTAAAAGGAAATTAATAGGAATGTGTTCACTTAAACCTGGCCAGTTGCCTGCATCCAAATGTAACTGCCAGTAAAGTTCCCATTTTTCTAAAAGTGAACAAGCCCCACCACGTAGTCCATCTTGACATTGTCAATAACTACAAACTCGAAGGAATGCCCACCATTTTCTACAATATGTTTACTCAAAGCATTTGTGTCCTTCCTCATTCTAATGTCATACAGATGTTCATATATACGTTTTTCAAGCTTCCGATCAGTTTTTCCTATGTAGTAACTACATCTAGTACAGGAGGCACAGTATATAAGTTTTTCAGCGCAACAATTATATCAGGAATGGATGACAACCTCCTTGTTGTTAATCTTAAAAACATCACCTTCAAGAATAAATTTACAATAGTTGCATGTGCCACACTTACTCATATATCCTTTCTTCTTGGTGGTGCACTCTCTTTTTGTCTCAAAAATATTCTTAAAGTTTTTACTCTTTTTAAAAACTACCATAGGACTTTTCCCCCATATATAATCGAATACTCTTCCCCTGGGTTAAAATAGCCCAGTTTTTAATCAAGATGTTTCTTAATTCAAAACTGTCCATAGTATAAATAGTTGTGAAAGAGCTCCTATAATTTTTCATATTCGTAGTACCATTCTTCAATCAGTCTTCAACTTCAAAATAAAGCTAAAGCACAAGATAAACTTGACAAAAAAGAATACTTTACCACTATACAACAAAAACATTTCCACAATCATGCAAAATTCTGGTCTGCCATAAATAAACTCCTACACCCAGGACGATAGCAGTAATAGTATAGCTTCACAATTTAACTCATTCTTTACAAACACCATATGCTCAATTACTAAGAATCACTGCAACAAATCTCCTACTATCCCAACTATGGCCAATAAGGAAAATGACATCTTTCAAACCTGTTCAAACTCAAACCATACAAAAACTACTTTCTAAAGCCCACAAACCTGGCAGGTGACAACCCGTTCACTGATTTCTTATCTCCTACCCAGTTTCCATCCTCATCAACCGGTCTATAACTGAACAATATATTCCACAAACCTGGAAATATCTTACATAATCCCACTGCAGAAAGGTGGTAGCTCTATCAAATTCTCAAATTACAGACTCTATAGCAATCTTATCACTCCCTTCCAAAGTAGAAAAGTGCATTCACATGCAGCTCTTCAGTTACCTCTAAACTAATAAACCTCCTTTCTAGCACACAACACGGATTTAGCCCAAACCACAGCACCACAACTGCCCTGCTCAGCTTCAATAATGCCATCAACCAACATAGAAACAATGTCAATCTGGTATCCTCTACATTCTTGGACCTATCCAATGCATTAGATAATCAGAACTACTTTAACTCTCCACCCTAAAACTCAGCCATACATCACTACCATGGTTCTTTAGCTACCTAACTAACCGCCAACAAGCCGTAGCAACATGATCTTTCTTCCTTTTACCCATTTCCTTGGGGGTCCCCCTAAGGATCAATCCTAGGCCCTCTACTTTTCAATATATTCAACAGTCTTCACACAGCAGCTCCTTTAGCCTCCATTGTGCAATGCTCTGATCACACCACTGTCATTGGTGCTGCACCTACCCCCACAGGAGCTCAAAGCAAAGACACAACAGTCTTTCCCGTCAACTAAAGCATGGTTATCAGACTCTCATCTAATCCTGAACCCATCCAAAACCAAACTCATGCTCTTTCACCCTAGTAAATCACGTGACCTTACAACTCCATTCCAACTATACTCTTCCAATAATACCATAATATCTACTGAAGGTCAAACAAAAAGAACAGTTTTGTACCTACCATAAATGTATTTGTCCGATAGGAATGCATCTGCAGTCCTTACAAATGGGTTGTCCTGTCGTCAGGCAGCCCTTCGGTTGGCCGGATTCCAAAGTCTGGGTCTGGCCTCGGCTGGTGTCGCACTTCACCCGATGTCATAGCTGCAGTTTTTTGGGTATAAAGGCATCAGCCGACGCCATTTTCCTCAGTGTTTCTTGCCCCAGATGCCAGGTGCCCTCTTGGAAGGCTAAATTTGGATAAATGCCAATGTTTCCAAATAGTAGAGAGCAAACACAAAAAATAAGCATGTATGTACATATATGCAAACAAATACACCATAATAGACCCCCCCCCCAGCTAGCTAATAAGATGGGAAAATACCCTAGGAGTACCACAGAGGGGAAGGCGGGTGGGTAATCCTGACTGCAGATGCATTCCTATCGGACATCTACATTTATGGTAGGTACAAAACTGTACTATGTCCTTCAAGGATGCATCTGCAGTCCTTACAAATGGGTAGAATACCATAGCCAAACTAGGGGAGGAGGAAAAAAGAGAGATTATGGTGTAGTTAGGATCCCTTGCAAAACAGCAGTGGCAAAACCTGCTCGGGATCTAGAGTATAAAGGTAAATTATAATGCTTGGCAAATGTATGCACGGAGGTCCAAGTAGCAGCCTCTATAATGTCCTTGGTAGCCACTCCTCGTAAGAAAGCTGTGGTAGTGGCTGTAGCCCTTGTAGAGTGAGGCCTGATGTTCTCTGGAGTTTTCTTTCCATGGTAGGAGTAACAAAATCTAATGCAATTTCCTATCCACTTGGAGATTGTCTGTTTTGAAATTGCTTTTCCTTCCCTTTCTGTTGCATATGCTACCAGTAGCTGGTCAGTTTTTCTATTGCCCTTGGTCCTGTCCAGGTAGTAGCGTAACTGTCTATGTACATCCAAGGAATGCAACAATCTTTCTCCCCTGTTCTGTGGGTTGGGGAAGAATGTAGGTAGGTGGATAGCCTGATTTAAAGGCACTCTGGATACCACCTTAGGCATAAATGTAGGATTTGTTCTCATGGACACTCTATCTTGATGGAAGATCAGGAAGGGTTGCACTGCCATTAATGCCTGTAGTTCAGATACCCTTCTTGCTGAAGTGATTGCCAGCAGGAAAGCAGTCTTCCATGATAAGTATTGTAATTCTGCTGTTGCTGCTGGTTCGAAAGGAGGAAGTGTCAATTTTTCTAGCACAAAGTTCAAGTCCCATGCTGGCAATGGTGGTTTCCTAGGAGGTTTTACATTTTTAATTCCTCTCAGAAACTGCCTGAGCAGAGGATGTGAGAAGACAGGAGGATCCAAGCTGTATTCTGCTGAAATAGCTGATGCATGTATCTTGATGGAAGAATAGGACAGGTCTGTGTGGAAGAGCTCTGCCAAGTATTCCAGTATGTTGGCTATGCTTACCAGTGACACATCTTCTCCCTTTGCAGTACTCCAAATGAGATATCTTTTCCATTTTGCTGCACAATTTTTTATTGTTGAGGGTTTGCGAGCCTCAAGGATAATGTCTTTAACCCTTTGGGATAAATTTGGGTTAATTGATCTTATGTAATGTTCCAGGCAGTCAGCTGCAGAGTTTTCAGGTTTGGATGCAGGATGTTGTAGTTGTTCTGTGTTAACAGTAATGGAACCAGAGGTAGTGTCCATATTTGTTCCAGAGACATGCTCCTTAGTAATGGGTACCAATGTTGCCTTGGCCAGTCTGGAGCTATCAGAATGATCCTTGGACGGTCCTCTTTGATCTTCAATAGCACCTTGTGCATCAAAGGAAGTGGTGGGAATGCATATGCTGTCAGGTTTTTCCAACTGAAAGATAGTGAGTCCACCTTCCAAGCAAGTGGGTGGTACGTCCTTGTGCAGAATTTCTTTAGCTGGTGATTGCGTGGGGATGCAAATAAGTCTATTTCTGGGAGTCCCCATTTTCTTGTAATGGCTTTGAAGATGTCCGGATGCAGCATCCATTCGTGGGCATCCGTGGTAGTCCTGCTTAATATGTCTGCTAGAATGTTTTCTTTTCCCGGTACAAAAATTGCTTGTAATTGAATGTTGTAGCTCAGAGCCACATTCCATAGGTCCAGTGCCATCCGGCATAGAGGGTATTAATGTGTGCCTCCCTGTTTGTTGATGTACCACATAACTGTGGTGTTGTCTGTCCTTATCATCAACTGACCTTCTCGGAGAAATGGTCTGAATGTCTGGATTGCCAATTTTACTGCCAGCATTTCCTTTAGATTTATGTGCAGGTGCAGCTGGTCTTGAGTCCATAAGCCTTGTATGCACTTGTCCAGCATGTGGGCCCCCAACCGAGGTCTGAGGCGTCCGTCGTGATGGTTTGGCTTGGTTGAATGCTGTAGAAGGGCAATCCTGTGTTTGATTGACAGGCCTGAGCCCACCATAGGAACTCTTGCTTCAGGCATGGGATTATTGGAATTTTGGTTTCTAGGCTGTGCTTGTGTTGAGACCATAAATTCTTTAGGTACCACTGTAGCTTTCTCATATGCAGTCTGGCATGAGGGACCAGTATTATGCAGGATGCCATGAAGCCCAGGGCTTGCAGTACTTTTCTTGCTGTTAGATGGTTCTGCTTTGTTAATGCCAAGAAGTAGAGAGGTAGTTGCTCTTGCTTTTCTACAGTTAGGAATGCCATTTGCTTTGATGTGTCCAGCTCTGCACCCAAAAAGGTTATTCTTTGGGATGGTATCAGCCTTGACTTTTTTATATTGACTGTATATCCCAGGGCTTGTAGCAGGTAAATGACTCTTTGTAAGTCTTTTGTTAGCTTGTTTTTGTTGTCCGCTTGTATCAGGCAGTCATCCAGGTAGGGGTAAATTTGGATTCCCTGAAGCCTGCAATGAGCAATTACTGATGCCAGGCATTTTGTGAACACTCTGGGCAGTAGATAAGCCAAAGGGCAATGCTGAGAATTGATAATGCTCTGATCCTGCAAGAAATCTGAGGTATCTTCTGCAATTTGGTCGTATGGGGATGTGCAGGTATGCCTCCTTGAGATCTAGAGTTACCAGCCAAGACTCCTTGCCCAGCATGGGAAGAAGCTGCTGTAGAGTCAGCATTTTCAATTTTGGAACAATGAGGAATGTGTTTAAAGCGGACAGGTCGAGAATAGGCCTCCATTTGCTCTCTTTTCTTGGTACCAGGAAGAGTCTGGAGTAAAATCCCTTTCCTTGTTCCATAGATGGTACCTTTTCCACAGCTCTCATCCTTAATAATTGAGATATTTGTTTTAGAGCTTCTGCCTTTTGAGTTGGTGGTAGGTTTGGCATTCCTCTCTTTCCTGGTAGAGTATGGAAATGAAACCTGTAACCTTGGTCTATAGTTTGCAAAATCCACTTGTCCCTTGTGATGTAATGCCAGTTCTTTGAAAATAAAGCTAGCTTTCCGCCTAAGGGTGCTTCTAGTTGTTCCCTAGTAGGCGGTGCCAGAGCCAAGTCACTGTGATTGTCCTGTTGCAGTGGTGGTGGCTGTGTCTGTGCCTCGCTGGTTGTTACCCTGCCACTGGCGTCCCCTGTAGGCACCCCTGGATTGGTTTCTGCCTCTTGAACGCCTATTCCTGCCTCTCTGTGCTTTGGAGGAGTCTGGAAAGGACCAATTCTTGGAGGGTAAATTCCTGCTAAACCTTGGAGGTTGGACCTGTAAGAAATCTTTCACTGTTTGTACAGATTTTGCCTTCTCTTCCATCTTCTTCAGTACCTGTTGTGCAGGAGAACCAAATAAATTGACCTTGTCCATGGGAGCATCTAATAGTTTTGATTTGACATGGTCCGGTAAGGCCTGCTCTTTCAACCATGCATGCCTTCTGATAACTGTGCCAGTCATGGCTGATCTAAAGGAAGCCTCCAGTGCATCATAGCCGCATTTTAAAGAATGGTTACTAACTTGCTGAATGTTATGTACCATTTCCTGAACAGATTTTTTGTCTAAAGCTTCGTCAGAGGACAACTTTTTGGTTAACTGGTCTAGCATAAATTCTTGATACTGGATCATGTGAAATTGACAGTTCAAGGCCCTAGCTGAAAGAGTAGCAGAAGTGTAAACTTTTTTACCCCATCTCTCTAAGGATCTGGATTCCCTTTCAGAGGGGAGGGGGTTTTTAGCAGAGGTAGCTGCTACAGCCTTAGGCCCTTGGGAGATAGTCTCGGGATCTGCAAAAGGAGCCTTATACAAATGGTAATGCGTGTCCGGGACCCTGTAGTATCTATCAGGCTTAGCAGGGGCCGGAGGTAGAGAATCAGGAGCAGTACAAGCATCATTAAATGCATCATCTACAACAGAAAGAACTGGAGGTATGGCTAAAGGCCTATGTTGTGGTAAATGCAGAAAGGTCCTAAGCCTTTTTCTGGAGTCTGAAAAATCCTGGCCCTGCCACTGAAATTGTTCCCTCATTGCATGCAAGGTTTCCCCAAAGGAAAATTCCTCAGGCGGAGAGGCAGAAGGAATGGACTCTTCAGCATCAGAGTCTTCATAAGGGGAGAAAGGGGCCTCTGGAGGGTCTGTATCATTTGAATCATCAGAGGATTCATCTGTAGAAATAGGCTGAGGGGGCTCTGCTCTAGGCCTTTTTTCTGGTGGAGGCTGAGAGGCCCTGTCTGGATGAGGTTGGGATCCCCGGATTAAAGAAATGAGATCCTCTGCCAAACTAAGGAGTTGTGAACTAGAGCTAGGCCTGTGAGAGGGGGGCTTAGCAGGCACAGTTTTAGTAGTCTTAGCTGCTTTAGCCCTGGCAAAGGCCTTAATGGACATGGCTGCAGGTGGCCTAGCAGCTCCACGTGCTGGGGTTGAAGTATCCAAGGGAATAGTATCAGATAGTTCCTGAGAAACTGCAACAGCAGGTGGGATTTCAGAGGCCGACTCCACAAGGTTGGAAGAGGCCTCGGTAGAAGGTAAGTTTTCGGCGGAAGGAAGAACCGCTTGCTCGGTTTCAGCCGAAACCGAGACACTCGCGGTTGGCTTAACCGCGGTTTCGGCCGAAACCGCGGACCACGAGTGTCGGTCCTTTTCCTTGCGTTTTTTAGACATTTGCGTAGTCGGAGGATCCGACGGCATAATATAAGCGAAATCGGGCCAAAAACTCTTCAGCAAATTCAGACCGGCGTCTAAGTGTCCGCCCGGTTAAAAGAAGCACAGGCTAGACAAGCTACTACGTCGTGGTCTGGGCCTAAACAGGGTAAGCAGTAAGAGTGGAAATCTTTATGAGGTATTTGTTTCCTACAAGTTAAACAGTTATTCACTTTTTCTGACATCGGCTGAGGCAAGAAAGAGTCCCCAACGGGGTATTTAGCTTTTTAGAAGTCTTCGAAGTAGTATTCGGTAGTAGTAATCTCTGGTTCTGACCGACCGGCACTTGCGAACAGCTTCTGCTTCGGGCGCCACGCGGCAAGAAAGACTGGGGAAAATGGCGTCGGCTGATGCCTTTATACCCGAAAAACTGCAGCTATGACGTCGGGTGAAGTGCGACACCAGCCGAGGCCAGACCCAGACTTTGGAATCCGGCCGACCGAAGGGCTGCCTGACGACAGGACAACCCATTTGTAAGGACTGCAGATGCATCCTTGAAGGACATCAGTAGGAGTGCTTATAGACAATGCCTTGAAATTCGATATACATCTATTCCAAGCAATCAAAGAGACGTATGTAAAACTAGGTGCACTATATAGACTCAAGCCCTTCCTCACTAGCTGCATAAGACAGGCAATTGCTAGGACACACCTACTCATCATTAAGCTAAAGAAATCAGATCTGGCCAAACTAGAAGCCTATTACAATAAAATTGCTAAATTTGCCACCACTGCTCTGCCTTACAACTGCACTGGCTAGAATTTCCTCAACTTATCATTGTACACAGACTAATTCACCAACCAAAAAAAAACTCCTACTCTTCACGAATTGATCCTACCCTTCACCAATACTAGAGTCCTCAGATCCTCTAGTAAATCCTTACTGCAAGTATCCAAATCCAACAACACCGCTGGTGACTCCACTTACTCAAACTACATCTCAAAAATATGGAATAGTATTCCATAACCAATTGTAACTACTGGCAACCCATCTCAGTTTAAAAAGCTACTTAGGAACTACCTCACAAATAAATGACTATGCCCTTGCATTAATGCAGACTAACACTGCCTCTCATTTCCAACAGTTAACTTCACTACTTTACAACCAAAATATCTCCAATGAATGTAACCAAACCTATTAATGCAATTTCCTCCCCCCTCAAGCCATCTATACAACTTATAAGGCCTATTTCTTTCCTCTCTTCCCCCATTTTATCAGACCACCCTGCTTTATCTGCTTTTTCTGTTCCACATATACCCCTACTTAACTTTCTGACCAAATCTATACCCCTTAGAGTTTATACTATCTTTTACCATCATCTACCTGCAAGCCCTACTAAAAATGTATAGTATATATCCAAATGAAACCTACTGCCTAACTGTTGACTTAATACAAACTACTGCATAACCCAATTACAGAGTATGCAACAGGAATGTACATAATGCTTAAACATTATGTACATAATAATGCTAACATTTTTGAATATTATGACACTTAAATATTAAACAAATGTAATGTCCTAATGTAATCAGTGTGATCCAATGCAACTGTTTATGTTTGCATGTATTACTGTATATTCTGTGTGTGAAATTACATGCAATACTGTTATGCTGCTTTTCTGCAATGTAACTATGTTCTAATATGTGTGAAACTGTCATTTCCTATGGAGCTTTTCTCCCCTGGCCTCCACTAAAAATGGGCTCTGTTCCAGTCGGACTTTCCCGGGAAACAAATGATAAAGAAAATAAAGAAAATTATAAAGAAAATAAAGAAAATACTCCTCTTTCTGTTGCCAGAAACTACCTTACAAGAATAATCAATAGCCTGAATTAAACTATTACTATCTAATGTAGTTTGAGAGGAGTGCATGTGTTTAGTTTTCAGTTTCCTTCTGACAGGAAAAATAGGGCCAACTGTGTTATTAGTGGCAACAGCAGCTTCCCGAGGGCACAAAATTCACACAAAACAAGAAAGCCCTCCCTGTTCCCTCTTTCAGGACAGGACCAACAAGACTGGCTCTCTCTTGCCCACTAAGGGGACCCCAACAGCTGCAGAGGATGTGGCTAACTCCTGGTGCATAGTGGCTGAAGGTGCTACACCAGAGGAATTTGGAGTAAAAGGTGACTTGTCTGAGATGCAACAAATGGCTATAGCAGAGATGCCTACCTGTCACTGAGATAAGTTGCTAGCCTGCTGTGGTAGCAAATGTTGTTTGCTTAACTCTTTTTGTGTCTAGAAGAACGATTAACCATGTGACTGACTAAATGTTCCAATGTCAAGCCAAACATGCCAAATCTTTTCCAGGGAAAACAAGTAGCACATGATAATAAAAATAAAAAGTCTTTAAAAAAGTTACTTCTTCCCCACACAAACGCAGTAAAAAAACACTTTAAAAGACTATGAGAGTGTCATAAAGTAAAATAAATGCAAAGTCCCTATAGAAGAGTGGGTTTTCAGTTACTTTAAACAACTTTTAAACTGAGAGGAAAGCACAACACTTCTGTTTAAAAGTACAGTACTGTCTTCTGATAGTCTGTTAAAACACAAACCCAAAGGTTTAAAATACCCCCCCTGAAGAAAAAGTATAAATAATGAGCAAAATTATTAAATGGAAGTTTTTCCCCCCAAAGGGAACTTATCTGTCCAGCAACCTGCCTTTAGAGGAAAAGGGAACAGGACAAACCTACAGTCATACAGACTCGTACGTTTACTTTCATATTGTGGAAAAATAATGGAGAAGGTTATTTTGCACAAATTGTCAGAATATGAAAGGTTATTACTTGAAACCATATATGAGCAAGCATACATTAAAAAACAGATCTATAACCACCTGTAACATGATGTTCTAAAACAATATAAATTAAAAATTGTGTTGTGATGTAATTTATATAGACTTAACTTCATCATTTGATTGGATCATATACAAAACACAGAATAATAAAGTAGGACAACTACTTACTGATGTAATTTTGATAAGGTGGATAGTGTCTCCAAATTGCATTACAGAATGGGAAATTAGCCATGGACTTAATTGTTTGGTAGTTGTTGTTTAATCTACACTTGAGAGCTGCTTTTGCTGTGCTTTTACATTAAGAAATTTCAGGATCATCCATCTTATGGCAGTAGGTATTTACTTGGTCTCGCTGAGTTGGGAAGGACTCTTGGAAGCTCAGTGTGGTTGTTTACTGGCTAGAGGGCACAGCAGTCTTTTTTTAAGCTTATTTTCTCCACTATACATCAGGCAAGTTTGCATGGAACTGTTTACTGGGCAGTGGTGGTTAGCAGTGCCCTGTACAGTAGAAAATGACTGGACAGAAAAACTTCTGTATATAGTTAGGATTAGTTCTGAAATCTGTTAAATTGTTTGGCCTTGGGTGGAAATAAGCTTAGAGCAGCTAGCTTGCACATAGAATAGCACCACCATGTCCTAGCATTAAATAACATCTTGCCCTTAACCCCAGAAACTAGTTTGTATATCCAATAACACTACCATATCCCATCACTATATAACATCTTTCCCATAAGCCCAGAAACTAATCTAAGACACACCTGTTAAAACCCAATCCTTAATCCTAAAGAGCACCCCTCATTACAGGGTCAGACAACATGGATATGCAATTTCCAAATGTCTCTATGGCCAGCTTGGTAGATTTGGGCATCCTAAGGCAATGTAGCAATTGTCTCATGTTCTCAAACAACCAGTTAATCATTAAAGAAAATAATATGGCATGCAAGAGATGTAAATGCACAGCTTCCCTGGAAGCAAAAATTGCACACACAGACGACGTCGTCAGGAATATCCACACCAAATCCCTCACACACATCATTCACCACACACAGACTGGCTTATGCTAAGGTGCTTAAAAGAAACCATCATAAATCTCAGAGTCCTCCAAAGCCACCTAACGGCAACACTGCTCCTCAGCAATCACTAAAGCACATAGCAAAAGCAACACCAAATATCTTACATAAGCATACATTCAATGGTCCCACAAGATCACAGCCCATAAGTCAAGCATATACAATATATAATGCTCTTGGAACAGAAGACTCCATTGTGCGACACACAGATATCCCACTCACCAAGTCAGACAAGTAGAAGATACTGGTTAGTTGTCTATCTGGAGCCAGGATCCGCAATATCCCACAAGTACTGGAGTTACTGCATTCCAGGTAGCAATATGATAGTATTATCATATACTATAACACACACACACATGTATGTGCATGGGTCCCCGTCACATGGTCAACATTTCAGAATGTCGAAGACCATATGGCCGCGACAATATGATCGACATTCGAAATGTTGACCATGCGGAACCGGCATCTCCGTACAGTGTGGAATGGAAATAATTCCATCTTCCTCACTGTAGTGCGATCTCGGGCTGGTATATTAACGTTCCGGGGGGGGGGGGCACAGCCTCCCTCCTTGCAGCAGGAAGGAAAGATTTTGTTGTTGGTCTACATTTCAAATGTCGGTCATATGGTCTCGGCCATATGGTCTTCGACATTCTGAAATGTCGACCATATGAAGTAGATCCATATATAAATATATATATATATATATATATATATATATATATATATATATATATATATATACACATACATACACACACACACACACACATATATATATATATATATATATATATATATATATATATATATATGTGTGTGTGTATGTATGTATGTATGTATGTATATATATATATATATATATATATATATATATATATATATATATATATAAAATATACATACATACACACATACAATAATCATATTATATACATTTATACTTGTATATGTATTACAACATAATGTATATAATAAATTAAACATACAATATATAATCACATAATATAATGGTCTATGTGGGTGTCAATGACCTGAGACATACCCTCACTGGACTAGACTATATAAAAAGAGAGACAGTGGAGGTCTTGGAATGTGTGTCACAGGTAGGTATGAGCCTTGCACTGAACAGCATTCTACCTTCACAAAGGATGATGCCACAGTATGATCATCAAATTACTGATATTAATAACAGATTTAGTTTCTGATGTCTCTTCAGGGGACTCCAATATGTCAGCATTTGACAATATGGGCTGTACTTGTCCCCCCCTAGGATTTTGGATATTGGCTAAAATTTCATCCACCCCTTAAGAGTTTTTTTAGGCAATGCCAGAAAGAAAAAGCTGCCAACATAGCAAAGAATTATCCAATGCTCAGATCCTTAACAAAAATGCTCCACACCCTTCAAGCCTTCTGGGGAATGTAAATATATGTGCCATGACTGAGATTTGGTTTAAAGCTATAAAGAGTACTTTAGCAGTGCTTTCCACACATTTAGACCAACAGCAGCACAGACTGGGGACAAAGATGGAGGTGTCTCAAGCTATGTTAGCAACATATTTTCAGGTTGGTTAAACAGGTAGTTACCATGGAGCTCATTCACCTACAAATCACCGTAGATAAGGCCTCTCACCATATCATGGTTAGCTACAGGTCACCTTCTATGCCCCTAGAGTCTTATGATTCTTACCTTAACCTACTAGAGGTGCTCACCATCCAACCAAACACCCTGTTCATGGGTGACCAACTGCCCCTCTATAGACTGAAAAATGTACACAGCCTCAAAAATCACATTCACAATGCTTCCTGGAATTTATTAATACAAACACCCCAGAACAGATACTGCACACTGCAACCAGAGGCTTAAACATACAAGATCTGGTACTCGCCAATATGGGAGAGCATTGCACCCCCCGTGTCACTTCCTTGCTAGTTAGGTCGGATCACAAAGCGGTCTCATTTGAAGTAAAAAACAACAGGGAAAATCCAGCTAAACCAGTAACAGTTAGGAACTATTCAAAGGCAAAGTACATACTGTTAAGTGACAATATGTCAAATTTCAAGGCTCCCTCTAAATGCGAGACCACAGCTACCTATGCAGAATTATTCACAGAGTCCCTATACAGACATGTTATTTATTATTTTTTTATTCATTTTATTTTTTTTTATTTTACATTTGTTAACTGGGAAAGTCCGACTGGACGCAGGTCCATTTTCAGTGGAGGCTCGGGGTGAAAAGCTCCAAGCAAACAATACAATTCCATAGAGAATAACAGCAGCAGCATCTAAGGAAACATAATAATAATATACAAATAGGATACATATAAGGAATACAACTGTGTGCAGACAGCTCCAAGCACAAATATAGGTACAAAAATAGTATCTCATAAGAGAACATTGAGCATATATGAAAAATAGTTAGCAGATTTTTGGCAGAAAGTCAGTTTAAATACAAGTATAAAGGATAGAACCCTTTTTTTTTTTTTTTTTTTTTAAAGTTAGGTAGCATATTGGCTGCATACAGGCTAATGTACCTCCCAGAAATAAACCTAAAACAACCTCCACTTGTGGAATCTTCATCTAAACAGGGTATATAAGAAAATTAAACTCGTGGCCAAAAATAGGAAGAGCAAATCCCTTAAAGACAAGTGCTCTTTTATACAACTAAACAAGAAACTAAAAGTCCAGCAAGGCCAGGACAACCACAAGGCCTTCTTCAGCTACGTCTCATACCACCTTTAAAGACCAGGGTGACATAACAAATCTACTGACTGATAAATTCAGCTCAGACTTTACCCCCCCAACCCCCCCCCCCCCCAGTTCCACAAGGTGAAATCACCTCCAACATAATTCCTCCAGCTATCAGTAGGGACCAGGTGCTTGTAGCACTTGCCAAGAACACAGCCTCCATGGGTCTTGATAACATCGCCAGTAGCATCCTGAACAGCCTAAAACATGACCTACCAGGACTACTTGAGACTCGAACTACAGCCTTTAAACATGCTACATTCCAATAGAGGACACAACAGTCATTTCTCTCCACAAGGGCAGGCCATCAACCAACCTAGGGAACTACAAACCATCATCTAACAAGCCTAATATGGAAAGCCATGGAACAAGTTATCACGGAAATAATAAAGGACACTGGCAACCTACAGACACTAGACCCATCCCAATTTGGCTTTAAGGGAAGGTCATGCCTACTTAATCTGGTGAAACTTCTTTGAGAGGGTCACCAAAGCAGTGGATGAGAGTAAAACAATGAATACTGCAAATCTTGGCCTGGCTAAGGCATGTGATACAATAGCCCACTCGTGCACTTTTGACCAGTTCTCTGAGCTAGATATAAATCCTTTCATAACTCGCTGGATTACAGTCTGGCTCACAGACAGGATCCAAGAAGTCAGTATCAGTGAGACCACCTCCACCAAGAGATTGATTACCAGTGGAGTACCCCAGAACTGTGTGGCAGGCCCGCACCTGTTTGGCATCTACTTCTTGGAAGTCAAGGCTAACATTCAAGGCCACTGGCTCACCGAGTTTGCAGATAACTGTAATTTGGGAGCTATTACAGCTTCCCTCTAAGCTTGAAGTGGGTTTAAAACAGACCAATGACTGTTGCTAAAGCCATGGCCTAAAACTCAATGCCAAAAATGCATTATAATGGTAAACTGTCAACACAAGTTAATTAATTCATGAATAAAATGCCAATAACAGTCGACCCAGTAATAAGGGAACTGGGAACATATGTAGACAGCAATCTGGTCTTTGACCAACATGTAACTAAGATAAGAAAAGCATTCCATGTCATCAAACTTATAAAGATATTGCATCCAGGTCCAAGGAAGTTATAGTACCACTCTACTCTGCCCTTATCAGACCTATCATTGAATACAATGCTCCCTTTAGCATGTATCTAACCAGACACTTGCAACAGTTGGAATGCCTACAAAGGTTTCTCACCAGTTGAATTCAAGGCATGAATACCCTGTCCTACACAGACTGCCTAAAGGCTCTGCTTTGATATTCAGTATCTTGCAGGCTGCTGAGAAAGTATCTTTGCTTGGTTTTAAGGGCTTCCTCAGACCCCCCCCCCCAAAGTATCTGTTGCACATGTGCTAAACAAACAGAAGACCCAGAGAGCTGAACTTCACTTGTGACAAAAAGAACGTGCTGAAGAGACAAATGTTTCCCAAAAGATCACCACACTATGGAATAGGCTCCTCATCTATGTAAAACAGAGCTCATCCCTGAACGATTCAAACAAAAACCTGACAACTGAAATGGAAATCAAATTTACCAAAGTCTGGCCTCCATATCCCTTATATTATATACCAGCTAACAAATGTGTTAGTGGCTTCTTCAAGTTTCCCCTGCAGATCAGCAATCCTACAAGGGCAGATGGAATAATTTGGCAAGGTTAACATTTTACTTTACACTTGGTCTTTAAGAGATTTCATAACCTGATGAACAATTCATGTAACCCAACCAAAAAAGGACCAGGAGCAGGCTGCAGGTTCGAGATTCCACACCTGACGAAGTGGGGTACACACCTATGAAAGCGCTAGTGTTATGTGTTTGGATGTCGACTGTTCTAGAATCAACTACTTTGAAAACTGGAATCTGCAGCCTGCTCCTGGTCCTTTTTTGGTTTGTTTACATTTGGACATTTGTTTCTTGGGCCTGGAGACTTGCATTTGGTGGTAGCTATTTTTCTGAAATTCATGTAACCTAGCTAGGCTCTTGGTCTCAAGTAATGAGCCGATATCTCTTCTGTGTACACCTCTACACACCATTCTGAACTATAACGTTTGCAGGACTAATGCAACCTTTACTGCAGATCTCAAAGTGTTTTCTTTTTAGGTGGGACACTAAGATGCTGTATTTAGTAATTGGCACTAACGCTTGTTAAACTACATATGCTGCCACCACGGGTCCTAAAAAGCGGTCATTATTGGATGTACCTTGTAGAATGAGCTGATACAAAGACTGAGAAAGACTTGGATATGCAAGCCATGTCATCATCTGTAATTTATGCCATTTACCTAATTTTTGGCATTTTTGAATTAAAAAGTGAAAAAAAAAATCATCTCACAGTGGTTCACTGCAGTATACATTGCTGGGGACCTCAAAGCCTAAAACTGGGTCTTCTGTAGCCACCAAGAGGCAAGAATGAGTTCTGGATTTTTTTTCTCTGAATTTTTTGATGAGACACTGACTCAGCAGGAATGATAGGACTGCACATAAGAATCTCCTATGCTATGAGAGAAAGAACACATCCACCATTACCTCCACCCTTGCCCTGCTGAAAATCCAAACAGAAGAGGGGAAGGACTGCATTTTCCTGACCAGCAAACAGTTTGAACTCCAAAGGGCCTCACTTCTAAAAGTCCCTGACAAAAGGCCCTACACCTCTGAATCCACAGCTTGAAAACAGGACTGAAAGAGAAGCAGTGCTTCCAACTCATTCACTTCAAAGTGAAAGTGAAAATCTGACCATGATACGCCACTCTATAGCCCACTCCCAGATGAGCATCACTTCCTTTAACTTCCACTCAAACTGTTTGTCTATCCAAATAAGGGGAGGGGATCAGAAGTCACTTCATCTCCAAGTCTTTAGTATCTCAAGTACTGCCCTCATCTACAACTAGATGACATGGAAACACGCTCTCTGAGGGAGACTGCACTATTTGCACCATGTAGGAGCCTCCGTAAGCTATCCAGATAATAAGTGAAGCATCCATCCTCAGAATCTCTGATGGGTTTGGTTGCAGAAATGGAAGGACCACCAGAAAGATGGTGGGCATTGTCCACCACACTAGCACTTGGTAGCAAGAAACCAACACTAGAAACTAATCCATAACCATTTAGTGGCTCTAAAGCCACCGACAACTCAAAAGTCTACTGCAACACCTGCATCGTCAGGCAAGCAGCAACGTGAATGCTGTGGCTGCTATGAAGACTAGAACACACAGCAGGGTCCAGCCATGGACACTGCATTAAATATTCATCCAGCCAGTGAAGGCCATTACTTCTGGGTCATTTCAAAGGGCTGCAACTAAATGTTTTCTAGCTCCATGATAAAACACCTGTTCAAGGAAGAATTACTTAAGTTACAAGCTCTGAAGCAATTCCTTAAGCACATACAATTTCAGCAGGGCTGGCTTTAGGTAAATTGGTGCCCTAGGTGAGAAGGCTGCATGCCCACACACACGCAGACACACACAGACTTATTTACACTATCCGGATTACTTTTCTCAGTCATTTTTCCTCCGTAGTTATTCCTTCAACATGATCCAGCCAAGACAGCACTCTAATAACTCTGGAGGAAAAAACTGTATTAAGCCAGGGGTTTGGGGGCCGCAATGTCCCAAGAAGCCATGGGGGTTCTAGATACTCAGAGGTGCAATTTAGAGTTTTTATAAAACTTTTTTCATCCAGTGAATACCTGAACAAAACCCTTAATCAAAAAAGAAATGTAATCTTAGTCTTCTGCTCCATTTTTTCCCCTACATTCTTTCAGCACATCATAACTGACTTAAGACCACTCAGTAATAATTAAACTAAACTGGGGGGCTACTTAGCCACCCAGGAGTCATAGGGTTATAGATGCCCAGGGGAGCATTTCAGAGCTTTTTCCCAAGCTTTTGATACAATGATGATCTGAACAAAAATCATGCATCTAGAGAAGAAATCCAATCCTACTTTTTTTTAATTCAGGGAAGAAAAACTGTACTCAAGTTTTAATGCGCAAAGCTGACCAAACACCACTTCACAATAACCTGAAGACAAATGTTTTACACATATATCATATCTGTGAATATTACCTGCCCCCCCCCCACAACACCTCAAAACAGTTTCCTACTGTGAATCCCCCCATGGTGTTAAACTGGATAAAATAAATACATACATGCCCACAGTCATACTATAAGTTGCTTTTGTCATACTTATGCCTCCTTATCCCCTACCCCCAAAATACATCTTTTGTGTACCCTTTTTAATGTCAAACTGGGACAAAAAATAAAAAAAAACAAATAGAACATAACATATTTACTGCCAAACATATAAACAACATGGTTATTTTCTCTCCCCCAAAAGATAACCACCTTAATACACATCAGATGTTGGACTGCGAGGAAAATATGAAAAAAAAATGATTACAATAAAATGTTGAACTTGTTACATCTAGAGACAGTACAGTTGTACTATATAAGCTATTGTGACCTTCCGTGCACACCTCTGAAGTTTGTGTTGAAAGTTAAAGAAATAATGACCACACTGTCTCCAGCCCAACACAAGATATAGTGAACTGAGATTTAGGAGGAATGTTCAACAAGCAATATCTTCCTCAACTCTACACCTCACCACAGAACAAGTACACAGACCTTCTGTGTACACCTATGAGCAAGGCTGGTTTTAGATTATGAGGTTCACAGCAGAGGTAATTACTAAGCCCATGTCAAAATCCACTTAAATAGCCTGGGAGCATGGGCCCCCAGCCCCCAGAAGTTCGGAAGGTCTGCATAATCTGTGATGCATTTATCCTTAGCATTGACAAACCGAGCAAGTGACAAAAGGGTCAGTTACTTTCATCCAGACACCAACCAAGCAGTTACAACCACTTCTATGTGCAATTTAGATATCTGATCATGATAAAAGAGTATGACTGTGTAATGTATCTTACATTTGTTCCAAACATTTGCCACACATTAAAATAACGGACATTGTTTCACAAAAGTCCTGCAAAACCAAAATTATAAGCAAAGAGCAGCAGACAGCTAGTCATTTTTCTCCATAGAAACAGTAACAGCAATCTCTGTCTATGCATATTGGGTGTCCGGCTAGTCTATCTTACTTTTCACAAATGTACCCTAGTCCTACTAAGCCACATAGTGACTGTTTAATTTGAACAAATGACAAAAGAGCAACTTTCATCTAGCTATCAGCAGTTATAGTCACCGCATCTGATGGCTATTTAATATTATTTTACCTCCACATATACCTCTCAACTGTCCAGATTTTCACAGAATATCCAGATTTTTGCCTCACTTCTTTAATCTGCTCCTCATAAAATGTGTAGTTTTTTGGCAAATCACTAAGAAAATGTATGCTAACAAAAGCAATTTCCCAAGTTTATAAGAGCAATATTTAAAATCTCTCTCTATTTTGAGGCCTTTGTTCCCCTACCCATTATTTTTGGCACTGTCTAAATTTCTTGAAAGTAGGTGGAGAGGTAGTCTACATAAACAATCTGTCCCACTTTAAAGTATTGCAATATAAGCTGTTCCACACAAATCACAAAACCAGATGAATACTGTAAAAATATCTAGTTGATTACTGTCAGCATCACTGTACAATAACTTTTCTCACTGCAACATTCATTTCATCTCAGCTCTCTGCACAAAATAAGTACTGCCCAACATACGTGGTTGATTAGTTTGCCAGCATTATTGGAAAAGTAATATAGTCTGTCACCAGCACCAAGCCATTTTCTTACTCATGTCTCTGCAGTGCCTTTGTCCCGTGATGTTCAAACACTAAAAGGAAAACAACAAACCCATTCAGGTACTTTTGTGCTTACATCTGAACTTTGCAAGATCTGTACTCCTGTGACCTTGCAACGTTTAAAGTAATGTCAAGTAGTTAACTGTAGAATCTCTCCCTGAAGTGCTCGCTGTTCTATGGGTCTCATTTTCTTTCTCCCTTGTAGGGGCACTTTATTTTTAAGGGTATTCTTTTTTTCTGGACTAATGGTTCTTTAAACAAATAAACATGGTGGCACAGCACCACAGGTGGTTGCTTAGTTTCCCTATGCACAAGGCCAGCCCTGCATCTCAGAATTACACTAGCGATAAGAAATCCAGTGAAATAAGCATTTCTGCAGAGGGGAAGGACCCCTGTTACCCTCACACTACAAGTTACATATACCAAGTTTCCAGAATTGAAATAAACATACTCATCTTTTCTGTGAAATAGTGGAATCCCAGTAGCCAGACAAGACTGTCTCAAGCAAATGGGATACAAGTAGATTTGGGGAACTCTCTATAGGTCTATATCTTTGTAGCTGCCAAGACAAAAAGTGGGTCCATTTATCCCATTAAGAATTCTTGTTAGAAGGTCTCTCACAGGAAGAAATTATCAAACCTGCTTCTTGCAAGAATCTGAATTGTTGGTTATCACTGGAATTGGAGAAGCCAGGGCATCAACCTTAGAAAATAATGGACTGGATGTGGTTTGCCTGAAGGGTGGTCTGCAGCATCCTGAAGAGAGAAAGATATTATGGCTATCTGAAGAAAGGAACATAGACTAGGGGAACCAAGTCTGTCTGGGCAAGAAATACAACTATCAGAATAACTTACTTCAAAGAGCTTGGCTTTTCAAATAAATCAAATCAAGTGAGGAAATGGGTGTGGGGGGGTGGAGTCCATTTTGCTCCTTGTAGGCTAGGACATCTCATGCCTGACTCTAGGAAGAGGAATTATGAAAATGAAACTGTCACCTGAAGCTGGCAAGAGATTATGTTACTGACTAAAACAGCCAAATTTCTCGCTCTCTTTGCAATTCAGCAGCTTTCTCACAATACGGATCTTCTTACTGATGGCACAATGCCATACTCAAATGAATCTTGACAAACTAGAGAGGAATGCATTTCCCTTGCTAACAAACCACAGCAATGAATGAATCGACAGACCTCTCTCAGGGAACAGTCCCGAAAGGGAAACTCCAGAAGCATCCAGATATCCTAGACTGCCTGCCTACTACAATGCCTCCCCATCCTAGGCTTGATGCATCTATGTTAAATGTAATCTCAGAAGTATGCAACTGTAATAGGCTCCCTAACATAAGTAGGCTAAATCAAGACACCACATATCCCGTGAAAGCCATAAAACTAGGAAGGTGCCCTAAGGCCTAAAGCCTTGAGACAGGCGTAACTAAAATGATTGAAATGAAGCCACTACAAGCTGGACAGCTGTGATCCAGTCCTGAAAAGGAAGGCCTGCAGCCTATTAACAAGACAGTCTGAGCTCAGAGCAACTATAAAGTACAGTTTTGTACCTACCATAAATGTAGATGTCCGAATAGGAATGCATCTGCAGTCCTTACAAATGGGTTGTCCTGTCGTCAGGCAGCCCTTCGGTCGGCCGGATTCCAAAGTCTGGGTCTGGCCTCGGCTGGTGTCGCACTTCACCCGACGTCATAGCTGCAGTTCTTCAGGTATAAAGGCATCAGCCGATGCCATTTTCCTCAGTGTTTCTTGCCCCAGATGCCAGTTGCCCTCTTGGATAGCTAAATTTTGGATAAATGCCAATGTTTCCAAATAGTAGAAGGCAAACACAAAAAATAAGCATGTATGTACATATATACAAACAAATACACCATAAGAGATCCCCCCCAGCTAGCTATTAGATGGGCAAATACCCTAGGAATACCACAGAGGGGAAGGAGGGTGGGTAATCCTGACTGCAGATGCATTCCTATTCGGACATCTACATTTATGGTAGGTACAAAACTGTACTATGTCCTTCAAGGATGCATCTGCAGTCCTTACAAATGGGTAGAATACCATAGCCAAACTAGGGAGGAGGAAGAAGAAATTATGGTGTAGTTAGGATCCCTTGCAAAACAGCAGTGGCAAACCCTGCTCGGGATCTAGAGTATAAAGGTAAGTTATAATGCTTGGCAAATGTATGCACGGAGGTCCAAGTAGCAGCCTCTATAATGTCCTTGGTAGCCACTCCTCGTAAGAAAGCTGTGGTAGTGGCTGTAGCCCTTGTAGAATGAGGCCTTATGTTCTGTGGAGTTTGCTTTCCATGGTAGGAGTAACAGAATCTGATGCAATTTCCTATCCACTTGGAGATTGTTTGTTTTGAAATTGCTTTTCCTTCCCTTCCTGTTGCATATGCTACCAGAAGCTGGTCAGTTTTTCTATTGCCCTTGGTTCTGTCCAGGTAGTAGCGCAACTGTCTATGTACATCCAAAGTATGCAGCAGTCTTTCCCCCCTGTTCTGTGGATTGGGGAAGAATGTAGGTAGGTGGATAGCCTGGTTTAAAGACACTCTGGATACCACCTTAGGCATAAATATAGGATTTGTTCTCATGGACACTCTGTCTTGATGGAAGATTAGGAAGGGTTGTACTGCCATTAAAGCCTGTAGCTCAGAAACCCTTCTTGCTGAGGTAATTGCCAGCAGGAAAGCAGTTTTCCAGGATAGGTGTTGAAGTTCTGCTGTTGCTGCTGGTTCGAAAGGGGGGAGTGTCAATTTTTCTAGCACAAAGTTCAAGTCCCATGCTGGTAATGGTGGTTTCCTAGGAGGCTTTACATTTTTAATTCCTCTCAGAAACTGCCTGAATAGAGGATGCGAGAAGACAGGGGGATCGAAGCTGTATCCTGCAGAAATAGCTGATGCATGTATCTTGATGGAGGAATAGGACAGGCCGGTATGGAAAAGCTCTGCCAAATACTCCAGGATGATGGCAATGTCTACCTTTGACACATCTTTTCCCCTTTCAGTACTCCAAATGAGAAATCTTTTCCATTTTCCTGCATAGTTCCTTCTTGTTGAAGGTCTGCGGGCCTCAAGGATAATGTCTTTAACCCTTTGGGATAAATCTGGGTTAGTTGCTCTTATGTAATGTTCCAGGCAGTCAGCTGCAGAGTTTTCAGGTTTGGATGCAGGGTGTTGTAGCCGCTCTGAGTTAACAGCAAAGGAATCAGGGGTAGTGTCCACATTTGTCCCCGAGACATGCTCCTCAGTAATGGGTACCAATGTTGTCTTGGCCAGTCTGGAGCTATCAGAATGATCCTTGGACGTTCCTCTTTGATTTTCAATAGCACCTTGTGCATCAAAGGAAGAGGTGGGAATGCATATGCTGTCAGGCTTTTCCAACTGAAGGATAGAGAGTCCACCTTCCAAGCAAGTGGGTGGTACGTCCTTGTGCAGAATTTCTTGAGCTGGTGATTGTGTGGGGATGCGAATAGGTCTATTTGTGGCAGTCCCCATTTCCTTGTGATGGCCTTGAAGATGTCCGGGTGTAGAATCCATTCGTGAGCATCCGAGGTGGTTCTGCTTAATATGTCTGCTAGGATGTTTTCTTTTCCCGGTACAAAAATTGCTTGTAACTGAATGTTGTACCTCAGAGCCATATTCCATAGGTCCAGTGCCATCCGGCATAGAGGGTATGAATGAGTGCCTCCCTGTTTGTTGATGTACCACATGACTGTGGTGTTGTCTGTCCTTATCATCAACTGCCCTTCTTGGAGGAATGGTCTGAAATTCTGGATTGCTAGTTTTACTGCCAGCATTTCCTTTTGATTTATTTGCAGGTGCAGCTGATCTGGAGTCCATAAGCCTTGTATGCACTTGTCCAGCATGTGGGCCCCCCCAACCGAGGTCTGAGGCGTCCGTTGTGATGGTTTGGCTTGGTTGAATGCTGTGGAAGGGCAAACCTGGGTTTAACTGGCATGCCTGAGCCCACCATAGGAACTCTTGTTTCAGGCATGGGATTAGTGGTATTTCGGTTTCTAGGCTGTGCCTGTGTTGAGACCATAAATTCTTCAGGTACCACTGTAGATTTCTCATATGCAGTCTGGCATGAGGGACCAGGATTATGCAGGATGCCATGAAGCCCAAGGCCTGCAGTACTTTCCTTGCTGTTAGTTTGTTCTGCTTTGTTAATGCCAAGAAGTAGAGAGGAAGTTGTTCTTGTTTTTCTGCAGTTAGGAATGCCATCTGTTTTGCTGTGTCCAATTCTGCACCTAAGAAGGTTATTCTTTGGGATGGTATCAGTCTTGATTTTTTTATATTGACTGTATATCCCAGTGCTTGCAGTAAGCAAATGACTCTTTGTAAGTCTTCTGTTAGCTTGTTTTTGTTGTCCGCTTGTATCAGGCAGTCATCCAGGTATGGATATATTTGGATTCCCTGAAGCCTGCAGTGAGCAATTACTGATGCCAGGCATTTCGTGAACACTCTGGGCGCAGTAGATAAGCCAAAGGGCAATGCTGAGAATTGATAATGCTCTGATCCTGCAAGAAATCTGAGGTATCTTCTGCAATTTTGTCGTATGGGGACGTGCAGGTATGCCTCCTTGAGATCTAGAGTCACCAGCCAATACTCCTTGCCCAGCATGGGAAGAAGTTGCTGTAGGGTCAGCATTTTGAATTTTGGAACAATGATGAATGTGTTTAAAGCGGACAGGTCGAGAATAGGCCTCCAATTTTTCTCTTTTCTTGGTACCAGGAAGAGTCTGGAGTAAAATCCCTTTCCTTGTTCCATAGATGGTACCCTTTCCACAGCTTTCATCTTTGCTAATTGAGCTATTTGTTTTAGAGCTTCTGTCTTTTGATTTGGTGGTAGGTTTGGCATTCCTCTTTTTCCTGGTAAAGTATGGAAATGAAACCAGTAGCCTTGGTCTATAGTTTGCAAAATCCACTTGTCTCTTGTGATGTAGTGCCAGTTTTTTTGAAAATAAGGCTAACTTTCCGCCTAAGGGTGCTGCTATTTGTTCCCTGGTAGGCGGTGCCAGAGCCAAGTCACTGTGATTGTCCTGTTGCAGTGGTAGTAGTTGTGTCTGTGCCTCGCTGGTTGTTACCTTGCCACTGGCGTCCCCTGTAGGCACCTCCTCTGGATTGGTTTCTGCCTCTTGAATGCCTATTCCTGCCTCTCTGTGTTTTAGAGGAGTCTGGAAAGGACCAATTTTTGGAAGGCCAGTTCCTGCTAAACCTTGGAGGCTGAACCTGTAAGAAATCTTTCACTGTTTGTACAGATTTTGCCTTCTCTTCCATTTTCTTCAGTACCTGCTGAGCAGGGGAACCAAATAAATTGACCTTATCCATAGGAGCATCTAATAGTTTTGCTTTAACATGATCCGGCAACACCTGTTCTTTCAACCATGCATGCCTTCTGATAACTGTGCCAGTCATGGCTGATCTAAAGGAAGCCTCCAGTGCATCATAGCCACATTTTAAAGAATGGTTACTAACCTGCTGAATGTTATGCACCATTTCTAGAACATATTTCTTATCTAAAGAGTCATCAGAGGACAGTTTCTTAGTTAACTGATCAAGCATAAACTCCTGGTATTGGATCATATGAAACTGACAGTTCAATGCCCTAGCTGAGAGAGTAGCAGAGGTGTATACTTTTTTACCCCATCTCTCTAAGGACCTGGATTCCCTTTCAGAGGGGAGGGGATTTTTAACTGAGGTCGAAGCTACTGCCTTAGGCCCTGGGAGATAGTCTCGGGATCTGCAAAAGGAGCCTTGTATAAATGGTGATGTGTGTCCGGGACCCTGTAGAACCTATCGGGCTTAGCAGGGGCTGGAGGCAAAGTATCAGGAGCAGTGCAAGCATCATTAAATGCATCATCTACAACAGGAAGAACTGGAGGTATAGCTAAAGGCCTATGTTGTGGTAAATGCAAAAAAGTCCTAAGCCTTTTCCTTGAATCTGAGAAATTTTGCCCCTGCCATTGAAATTGCTCTCTCATGGCATGTAAGGTTTCCCCAAAGGAAAATTCCTCTGGTGGAGAGGCAGAAGGAATCGATTCCTCAGCATCGGAGTCTTCATAAGGAGAAAAAGGAGCCTCTGGATGGTCTGTATTGTCTGAATCATCAGAAGAATCATCTGAGGACACTGGCTCAGGGGGCTCTGCTCTAGGTCTCTTTTCTGGAGGAGGTTGAGAGGCCCTGTCTGGATGAGTTTGGGATCCCCTTATTAAAGAGATGAGATCCTTTGCCAGAGTAAGCATTTGGGAACTGGAGCTGGGCCTGTGAGAGGGGGGCTTAACAGGCACAGACTTAGAAGTTTTGGCTGCTTTAGCCCTGGCAAAGGCCTTTATGGACATGGCTGCAGGCGGCCTAGCAGCACCACGTGCAGGGGTTGAAACATCCAAAGGGATGGTGTCCGACAATTCTTGTGAAACCACAGTAGCAGGTTGAATTTCAGAGGCCGATTCAACCAGGTTAGAAGGGGCCTCGGTAGTAGTCATGGATTCGGCTGAAGTTAGAACCGTTTGCTCGGTTTCGGCCGAAACCGAGACACTCGCGGTTTGCTTAACCGCGGTTTCGGCCGAAACCGCGGACCGCGAGTGTCGGTCCTTTTCTTTGCGTTTCTTAACAACTTGTGAAGTCGGAGGATCCGATGGCATTATGTACACAAAATCTGAGCCGGAAAACTGTTCAGCAAACTCCGACCGGCGTCAAAGCTTCCGTCGGTTGAAAGAAGCACAGGCTAAACAAGCTGCTACGTCGTGGTCTGGGCCTAAACAAGGTAAGCAGTAAGAGTGGAAATCTTTATGAGGTATTTGTTTCCCACAAGTTAAACAGTTATTCACTTTTTCTGACATCGGCTGAGGCAAGAAAGAGTCCCCAACGGGGTACTTAGCTTTTTAGAAGTCTTCGAAGTAGTATTCGGTAGTAGTAATCTCTGGATCTGACCGACCGGCAATTGCAACAGCTTCTGCTTCGGGCGCCACGCGGCAAGAAAGACTGAGGAAAATGGCGTCGGCTGATGCCTTTATACCCGAAGAACTGCAGCTATGATGTCGGGTGAAGTGCGACACCAGCTGAGGCCAGACCCAGACTTTGGAATCCGGCCGACCGAAGGGCTGCCTGACGACAGGACAACCCATTTGTAAGGACTGCAGATGCATCCTTGAAGGACATCTATGCAAGTTTGATTGTCACTCCAGGTGAAAACTCTTCAACAGATTTCACGAAATTAGTACTTGTTTCAGTCTAATGTTTGCCAAGAGTGCTCTTCTCAGCACTTGCAAGGTACCCAGAATTATTTCCTTCTGCAATTCATATGGGATTACCTGCACTGGTAGCATATTTAAGTATACTTGAAATTATTTTTTCATTAGTTCAGTTGCTCCTATTACTACTGAACTGTCTGGATCTCTTTATTCCACATTGCACTAGTTTGTGCTTACAAATCTTGGTATTTGAGGAGTTTGTCTCTTACTATGCAAGATAATATCATCACAGAGTGCAGCTGTTTCAATGGTTAATGTAACTTTGTCCTTGTTTTCTTGGACTATTATTGTGTGAATTTCTTGCATCTGTTTTCTTAACTATTGGTATTGGGTGATCTTGTGTAATGCAAACTTCAGCACTGTCACCAATGCTTTGCGGTTTATGTTTCCAATGCTTCTCAGCTACTCCTACATTGTAGTGTTGCACGGTACCCAGTGCAGCAGTCTTCAGCCACGAGTGTATCGTAGCCAACAAGATGTGCAAATGTTTCCAGTTCTGTTTTACAGAATCTGTATTTGTTTCTCCCACTTTTTCGACAGACTTTTTAAAGCAATTTGTAACAATAAGCTCACTATCTTGGATCATCATTACTAACCTTCCATCTTTTAGTTTAAATTTGCTTCTCCTTAACTATATCCCTGTGTAAATCTTAGTACTCTATACTTGCCACTATATTTGTGGGATTTCCAAATTTTCTTTCCTCTTCTTCTGGTCCTTTTCTTTAAATTCTTTCTTTTGTTTTCTGGCACATTCAGTTGCCATCTAATTTGCATCTACTTTCTGGTCTGAATTTCAATTCACTCCTTTCTGAATGCTTCTGTTAAGCTAAAACAAATGTCAAGCTTTAGAACTTTCAGCATTCGGATTGGATGATTTCAACAAATATATATGCAGTCCCACAACTGCAGACTTATAAATCAAGTCAATTTCGGGGAGGGTCAAACTGCTTTCAGACTGAGAGATAATCTTGGCATGCACTGGCTTTTATCATTTGATAGACATGAAACATTTTTTTTGTTTTCCTGTCCAGCTGACTCAATGTTATTTGGGGCCAGTCAATCACAACAAAGCCGAATTAGAAAAGAAAGGGCCAATTGATATACAGCTTGGACTTCATCAAGGAAAATATAACTCTTCATAAGAAATACACAACTAAGCCTTGTTCTCATTTATTTATGTTTTAGTGCCACTTTCCTAACTAAGCCTCGTTCATCTTTATGTTATACTGTAGATCCTTCATGTATTTCCAAATATTTCCACACTCCCTTCTGTTTAATTTCCTTTTTATTATTTCCTGGTGCTGTAGCTTTTCTATTAAGCATTGCTTTTGCACATTTATCAAGACCAAATGTCATTTTTATATAATTTGAGAATGTTTTAACCATTCACAATTAACAGTACCTTTCAGATCCTCATCTGCTAAACTATATACATTTAAATCATCCACAAAAAGTAAATTAATTGCCTTTGAATAAGGCTGGTTTATGGAAGGTGAGCTGTAACTATAGCCTAGTCTACTATGTAAACAGCTTAATTAATTAAGGACAAGACTAGACAGCAGTGGTGACAAACAGTCATCATGGAACAACCCCTCTGAACTTTTATCCCAGGGACACTAATTTGCTCTTTACCATGGTTCAGCTGCTAGTTGGTTTGCTACTGTTCCATAGTCACTGAAATGTAATTATGTAGGGTATATCTTAAACATTTCAAAACATTCCACTCATGAATGTGGGATGTTGTTGAAGGCTTTTGTGTACTGTATTGACGTCATACATCAGAGATGTCCCCTTATAGCTCTCCGTTATGGCCTTTAACAATAAATGACCCTTTGTTCCATATGATTTTCTTTTATTACCTTTTTGTTCTATTGCCATCATTGATTTTGTTTACTAGATGGCTATAAATTCTGCCTGCATCAATTCTAGCATACAAATTACATATTGCTGGAAGGCAGGTAATTTGGTGGATAATTCTTGGGCGGCTTGCAGGTTCACTTGAAGATTAGGTTTTTTCCTATTGTTAACCAGACAAGTGTATGCTTGGGATGTGCACATAAGTCAATTTTACTCGGGACTAAATCTTTGTGTGAAGATGTTGAAACCTTTAGCCAGAAGTTAGATATTGCATCTGGACATAGGCTTTCCATTTAGGAACTTTGCTTAAATTTAGTCAGTTTCTCAAGCTGCTACCTGCTCCCATTTCATATCCGCTATACTACAGCTTCTGACTATTTTTTAGCTTTGTTCTTTGAGGCAAGTTTCAGTGATTGTTAAAAAGTAAGGATTGTAGAAAGTGATACATGCATTTAGCTGTTCAACTTTACTGCAAAGGTTTATTTCTAAACATTTGTTAGGATTATGTAACAGTGGATCAGAGTTTTGATACACAGAGCCTGGGTTAAGATGAAATGTCCCCACACGGTCAGATAGTGAGTGTGTGACAACATAAAATGTTATTTTACACAGCTATATTAGCATTTTGTAATGGAGAGACTTGAGGTAAAGGAGTTGGAAGACTAGAATGATTTTAAAACTTTCATGGGAAGTGGGGAAGGATGAAGGACAATGACTATCTGACCAACGTTCATTGTGAATAGCTGAGCTAAAGAGAAGGTGCAAGTTTAATAGGATACGGTAGTTAGTGCTTAGGAATAGAAGAAAAAGAAGTTAAGTCTTACCATAACGTTCCATCTGTGTTATAGATCTTCATTCATTCATTACTGTTAGGACTTCAGATCCGTTAACGGAACCGACACGGCCGGTACCAAGCAGGCACCAGCTAAAAACTCTCAGCTAAGACCTACCCACAATGCCCCTCTCATAGTCTCTTCAGATCGAGTTTGCCCGCCCTTATAATATAGAAATAATTACAGTGATACTAGGAGGCTCTGTCTGAGCAGATACCTTAACTAATAAGAAAATCCTAAAGTCCACCAGGAGTGTAATGAATAAATGAAGATCTACAACATAGATGGAACATTATGGTAAGAAGTAACTTCTTTATCTGATGTTTATCTGATGTTGTACATCTTCATTCATTCCTTACTGTCAGGACAGAGTCCCCAGCTACTTGAGTCCTGGGTGACCCTAAGGGAGGATATTCCTGAGCACCATAGAAACCAAAAGATGCTCATCCCCTGGAGGCCAAATCCAATTTGTAATGAGTGATAAAAGTATGAGGTCTTGCTCAAGTGGCTGCTGCACAGATATCATCCATAGAGGCTCTGGAATGAAAGGCCACTGAAGTAGCTATCAATCTAGTAGAATAAGCCTTTATTTTGGAAGGTAAGGACACTGTTCTGATGGCAGATGAAAATTAATGGCGTTTCTGAGCCAAGAAGATAAAATCATTTTGGAAACAGGATTACCCGTTCTGGATCCTCCAAAGGCCACAAAAAATTGATCCATTTTTCTGAAAGATTTAGTTCTGTCCAACTAGAAACGAAGTTGCCTATGAACGTTGAGGGTATGGCAGAAGGTATTCCCCTCTATTTGAATGGTGGGAAGAGAAAACTGGTAGGTCAATAGATTGGTTAATAGAAAAACAGAAATGACCTTGGACAAAATGAGGGGTCAGTGCGTAGAGACACTCTCTCCCTATGAAAAATCAAGTAAGGTCTCTTGACACTCAAGGCCTGCAACTCAGATACTCTTCTTGCTGAGGTAAGGGCTACTAGAAGTAGAGTTTTCCAAGACAAAAATTTGATATCACAGGAATTAGAAGGCTCAAAAGGAGGACTCGTTAATAACTGAAGCACCAAAGTCAAGTCCCATGGTTCTATAGGAGGCTTGACAGGAGGTTTAACATGTAATGCTCCTTTCATGAAGGTTTTGCACAGTTGGTGTGACATAACAGATGAATTGTCAATTCCATTGCAAAAGTTTGCAATAGCTACTAAATGGACTGTAACTGTTGATGCTGAGGCTCCTGTGTGCAACAGGGTAGTGAGGTATTGAAGAATCTTCTGAATAGACAATGGAAAAGGGGTCTATGTTATGTTCTTTGGCCCATATAGAGAACCTAGTCCACTTACTGGAATACATTTTTCTGGTGGAAGGTTTGTGTGAAGCCAGAAGGATCTCGCGAACAGGGGATGAAATATCAGGTAGCCTGACAATCATCGGAAGTAGAGAAACCAAGCTGTGAGCTTGAGACTGGGGTGAATCAGTCCCTGAGGATGAGACAGCAGTCCTTGGGACTGATCCAGGATCCACGGGCTGTGAATCAGGTGAGGCCATAGGAATGGGAACCAGACTTGATGGGTCCAATAAGGGGCAATGAAGATCACTTTGCTTCTCAACCTCTGAGCTTTCTGTAGAAATTTTGGAATGAAGGGAAGTGGTGAAAAGACGTACAGTAGACCCGGGAGCCAATCGTGCATCAGATCATCCCTCTGTGATTCCCCCTGAGGAGGGATCAGGGGAAAGCTTCTGCATTTGTTGTTTAGGAGTGAAGCAAAGAGGTCTCAGCAAGGCCTACCCCAGCGGCAGAAGATTTGAGCCGCTATTATCAGATTAAGGGACCACTCGTGAGGCATCAAAATGTTCCTGCTCAGATTGTCTGCAATAAGATTGGAACTCCCGGGAATGTGCATTGCTATGAGAAAGCGGTTGGAAGCCATCGTCCAATGCCAAATCCACATGGCTTCCCGACACAGATAAGATCTGGTTCCGCCTTGTTTCTTGATGTACCAGACAACTGACATGTTGTCCGATTGAATTGCAATGGTCCTGGAAAGAAGGGACATATAGAATGATTGCAACACTAAGAGAACTGCCCTCAATTCCAGGACATTTATGTGCAAATTGGCCTCTACGGGGGACCAGGTGCCTTGGACTGTCTTTCCCTGGAAATGCCCCCCCAACAGGGAAGCATTCGTGGTCACCGTGGCCCTGAGCTAGGGAAGACAGAATGGTCGACACCACAGATTTGTTTCTGGCTTCATCTACCATAGCATTTCTTTCTTGCAAAGGTTTGTAAGGTGTATCATGTGGTCGAGTGGGTGGGTTAAGATCGACCATTGTGATGAAAGGAGCCACTGTAATAGTCTCATGTGCAACCTTGCCAGTGGTACTAAGGTAATGGTTGCTGCCATAGAGCCCAAAAGTTGTAGCACAAGGCATGCTGGTACAAATGTCTGTGGAAGGAAGACTTGAATCTGGTTTCTTATTTTTGAGAGCCTGTGAGGAGGAAGGGAAGCTTGACAGGACATTGTATTGAAGATCGCTCCAATGAATTCCAGTGCTCTTGTTGGAGACGTGTGTGATTTGTCCATGTTGATCATGATACTTAGGTGAAGAGCAAGGCCTTGAGCGTAAGAGACTGAGAATGAGAAGATCACTGGTCGTGGCAGTAAGGAGCCAATCGTCTAGCTGGAAACACCTGGAATCCCTGTAGTCGGAGATGAGCTACTACGACTGCCATACATTTGGTGAACACTCTGGGGACTGTCAAGACACCAAAGGGCAGTACCCTGAACTGATAGTGATTGGCTCCCAGATGGAAGCAGAGAAATCTCCAGGAGCGTTTGTCCATCTTTATGTGGTAATATGCATCCTGGAGGTCTATAGAGCACATCCAGTTGTCCTTCTTCAGAAAGGGGAGAATGGACTGTACCGTGACCATCCGGAATTTTTGAGGTTTGATGAATTTGTTTAGTAAGCTGAGATCCAGGATTGGTCTCCACCTCCCTGTCTTTTTTGGCACTAAAAAGAACCTCGAGTAAAACCCGGATCCTCTTTGGTCTGGTGGGACTGGTTAGATGACTTTTTTTCTTAGCAGCTTTTTGATTTCTAAGGCTGCAGCCTCCCTCCTGGGTGGAACATTGGGGATTTGTTTTATGGGTCTAGGAGTAAGGTCGAATGGGATAAGATAGCCTCTGAATATTATTCTCTGCATCCACGCATCCGTTGTTATGAGTTGCCAGGCTTGTAAGTGCAGAGAAAATCGACCCCCGCAATCGGGCCATTGCTCAGGAGCGCTGGAAGGGTCGGCCCGAGAAGGAATCTCATGCACCCTGGTTGCACGGACCCCCGCCCCGAAAGGGGAGTCTTCTGGATGAGTTGCCCCCTCTGCCCCGGGGGGATTGCTCATCTCGAGTGTCACGGAAAGATCCTTGGGACTTCTTGAACCACAATTTTCCTCCCCTCTGATTCCCAGAGTAGGATCTCTGGGGGAAAAATGTATGCCCACAGCAGACAAGATCTTTCCGTCCTTCTCACGATGTGATAGTGTCTCTCTATTTTGGGACCAAAAAGGGAAGATTCATCAACAGGTGCATTGACAAAGGAAGATTTAAAACAGTCCGCAAAGTCATACAAATGTATCCAAGCATGCAGTCTCATGACTATGCCCGATGTGGTTGCTCGAGCTGCCCCCTCGGTAGGTGAGATATCAAGGACATCGACGAATTTGAGATGGATATCAGGATAGCTAGCTGAGAGGCAACAGTATCACGCACCTCCTCAGGCAGTACCCCTGCCAAAGAGGCAGACATTTCTGAGATTAGGTCTCTTTGGAGGCAAGTGAAGTGTGCCAGGTAACTCAGCGACCGAATGGCAAAGGTCGCTGAAGATAGGTCTGCTTCCCCAGTCTGTCCATAGCCCGAGACTCCCTGTTCGCGGGATGAACAGAGGAACTATTTTCTGCCAGTTTCCTCTTGGTGGCTGCCGCCACGAACATGGAATCGACTACCAGCTGTTGGCAGGTTCTATGTTGTCCAGGACCTTCCAGGCACACTGCACAATAAGTATAATGAATTCATCTGCAGGTGGGGTCACCCAGGAAGTAGATGGTCAAGCACGGAAGGCCTGCAAGAACACCGATTCCTCGAGAATGTCTCCAAATGAGACGTCTTCCGAGGGAGACCATGGGGACCCTTCTCCCTTATCGCTATGGGTGTCTTCAGTGATGGATTCTTCAGGGGAATCAAGATGCTTTCTCTTGCAAAGTCTCTTCTGGGGTGGCTCCCCAGTGGGATCTTCTGAGGAGGACCCCAGAGAAAGGGTTCCTTTTCATGGGAAGGTCTTGCATCTGCCGTGTTCGAGATCCCAGAGTAGGAGGTTGGGACAGCTGCATGGTAATGGGGGGTTCTGGTTCTGATGCTAGTGGTGCCAACTGCAAGCCTGTTGAAGCAAGCACCCTCTCCAATACCTGGAAAGCAGAAACGCCCGAGGAGGGATGGGAGTCCGGAACAGAGAAGGACAACCTTGGAACTGGGGTCACACCCCGCCCCGAGGAGCCCACCTCCAGTTGAGGAGCTCCGAGAGGACCGTTAGGTGGCGAGAGCCATGGCCATGGACGGAGCAACAGAAAATAATCGGCGCTGAACTAGGTGCCACTGAGCCGACAGTCCAATCACTGTTCCGGGAGTGTACCAGTTCCAAAGGAACTGTTGCACCAAGAGTAATCGGTGCTGACAGGGGAGCCTCCACTGTTGCAGTGGAGACAGAATGCACTGGGATGGCCAAAGGTATTGAAGTCTGCGAGACCTGGGAGGAGGTCGGAGGAGGATAGACAGGTGAATATGCTGAGACAGCTTCCGTTCCAAGAGGGAGGTAAGACCTAATCCTCTAGCTGCCAAAAGCTGGTCCACAACCCTCACTACATCCTGTTCCTAAGGACTCCTGGTGGATTGAAAGGAAGCTGCCAATGGAGATTCTGGTCTCTCAAGAAATAGACTAAACTGTTGTCCCAAAAAGGGCATAAGAGGAAAATACTTGGTTCTGGGAATGTACTCTATCTTCGGAACAGAAGGTGTCATTATTAGTGGAGCCGTGTAAGACATCGGCACCAAGGCCAGGGATGGTGCTGATGCAGGTACAGTGGTCGCAGCCTGTATCATAAACAAGGTCGGCACAGAGATGGATGGTGCTGAAGCTGGTACAGTGGTTGGAGTCTGAGTCAGAATTAAGAGACTCAGAGGGAGAAGACAGGGTGCACCGATGGCACGGGAGAAGCCTGGTGTCGACTCGTTTCAGAGGAGTACAGGGATGTCGGAACCGAAATACTCCATTTCTCCTTTTGCTTTTTCACATCCTTATGCTTAGGAGGTGGTGAGACCTCCATCCCAGAAAGAGCCTCCGTGAAGGGTGATTTTGACATAACCCTTTAGAATAAACTTGTTCTTGCGTTCAGCCAACAAACGGTTGCTGAAGCTAGAACAAATGTTACAAGAAATGTTAATGTGGTCAACGCTCAAACAAACACACCGGGTGCGACCATCAGAATCGGGCATCTTACGCCCGCACTTATCACACTGCTTGAACCCAAGCTTTGCTTTATCCACCATTACAACAAACTAGTACTATCACACAACAAAACTATATCTACCAAACAATTTTTTTTGTACAGATACCAGGAAAAGAGTACCAACAATGGTACTAAGAAATACCAAAAAGGTAAGAGGGGGGCTTACTAAGGTAGGGGAGAGGGAGTAGTAACCAACGATGGTACGAAAGAATTATCAAGGTAGTGGGTAGGGTTTAGTCAGGAAAGGAAGAAGGCAGAGACGAGAAATAACTTTAGACGAGAAAAACTGGCTAACAAACACTAAAACTAGAAAGAACCACAAAAAAGCTACACTTAGCTTGAGAAAAGGTTTGGTACTTCTGACAAGAAACGTGGCAAACAAGATCTGAAGAGACTATGAGAGGGGCATTATGGGTAGGTCATAGCTGAGAGTTTTTTGGCTGGTGTGAGCTTGGTACCGTCCGTGTCGGTTCCGAGGACAGAACCAAAATCCCAACAGTAAGGAATGAATGAAGATTTACAACATCAGATGTGGTGTTACAAAGAATGTTAATTTCATATTGTTGGTTGATTGCAGTATGTTTAAAGCAATAGACAGGTGATCAAAGGAATGTCAGGCAAGCCTACTGTATGATGAGTAGGGTTAGAGTTGGATTTGTAGATAAAGTAGTTTATACAGAGCAGCTTTTGAGTTAAGGAATATTGAATAACGAGTAGTAACTGACAAAGTTTGTCTGAGATCCGTTTTGACATGTGTGATGACAATGACTGTGTGTGTGAAGTTCTATATGAGCTGGGTGTTCTGTGTGTACAGTGGGCAGTACTTTATAGCGAGTCTACAAATGTAGATGAAACCTGGGGTGGTAAGGTTTGGAAGTGGGAGGAAAGAGAAGCAAACCAAACTGCATGCATAAACACATGATGCATCAGGCAGTAAGTGTGATACAATAAAAGAAATAAAAAAAAACAAACCAAACTGCATGCATAAACACATGATGCATCAGGCAGTAAGTGTGATACAATAAAAGAAATAAAAAAAAAATAAATAATAAAATGTAAGAAAGAACAAAAGCTCGATAATTATTCAAGAATGGCAACATCTAAATATTTATATGGATGTATACCGAGAGAAAGAACAAGTGATATGCGGAGTACATAAAGCCTTTGAAATTTTTTTTAAACTCTGAAGAGGTTAAGACTTCAGCTTAAGAAGGTGAATCCCAGGAAGGCTACTGGACCAGACAACACACCTGGCAAGGTGTTGGAAGGGCTGTGCTGATCAGTTATGTCTGGTACTGACAGACATCTTCAACTCATCCCTTGCAATGAAGAAAGTTCCCTCGTGTTTTGAGGAAACAAGTATTGTCCCACTTCCAAAGAAACCCAGCCCTACCTGCCTTAAATCACTTCAGACTGGTCGCCTTAACCTCAAACGTCATGAAGTGCTTTGAGAAGATTGTGAAGAAACATCTATCTGCTAGTCTGCCCAAGTCCTTCAATCCATTCTAGTTTGCATACCAGGCAAATAGATGCACTGCGGATACTATATCTGTCACACCAAACCTTGCATTAAAACACCTAGAAGGGAGAAACAACTACATGAGGATTTCAGTTCTGCATTCAACACTGTGATACCGATGCAACTGGTGGATAAACTTGTGAAGCTCGAGATAAACAAGCACCTATGTAACTGGACTCTTGACTTTCTGGTTGGTAGACCCCAGTGGACATGCACTGGAAACAACACCTCTCAGCGCACAGTCCAGAATAATGGTGTGCCCCAAAGTTGTGTGCTCAGCCTCCTGCTCTTCACTATCCTCAACCCATGACTGCACTGCAAAACACAAGTCAAACCATATTATAAAATTTGCTAACAATGCCACAGTCGTGGGTCTCATTAATGGTGGGAATGAACATAACTACAAGGATGAGGCGAACACTTTGATTGCCTGGTGTGACAGGAACAATCTGGACCTGAATGTTAATAAGACCAAAGAAATGGTTATGGACTTCAGGAGAAAGGCAACAGTTCACCAACCACCCATTATCAAAGGGGAGGTAGTAGAGAAAGTCAAAACAACTAAGTTCCTGGGCCTTCACATCTCTGATGACCTCTCCTGGGCTGCTAACACCAACCATATAGTCAAGAGGGCTCAACAGAGGCTTCACCTCTTGAGAAAGCTCAAAAAGGCCAGGCTCCCACTGTCTGCTCTTACCACTTTTTACAGGGGAGCTATCGAGAGCATCCTCACTAGCAACTTCATAGCATGGTTCAACAACTGCACAGCTGTTGAGAAGAAGAAACTACAGAGGGTGGTGAGGGTGGCTGAGAAAATCTTGAGCACAAACCTCCCTTCTATTCAGGAGCTTTTCTTTACAGGAGCAAGAAAGAGAACATACAAAATACTAGCTGATTCGACCCATCCGGCCCATAACTGGTTTTCACAACTTGCGTCTGGATGGAGGTACCGCGACTTCCGCTGTAGGACTACCAGATTCCAGAGCATTTTATATCCTACAGCTGTGAGACCTATTAATACAGACACCAACCATAACACCTGATACATTGAAGCCTCTTTCATTTAATCCTGCTGCTCAGAGCAATTATCACCAGCATTACTATTAGGTAATATGATGGCTATACTGAGTCACGTCTAAGGTTAACAAGTCCAATATGGTAACAAAACAGCTGCTATTCACTAGTCTCTATTTATTGTACAGTGTAGGGGTTTGGTGGTGGGTGTTTATTTATCATTTATAACTGGATAATGGGTAATGAATGTGTTTATGTAATGTGAACTACCTCTTGCATGTCATAAGTGTTATTTTCTTTCTTATGTTATTCTTTGATACAGCTGTATCTACGTTATTTGCACTGCATTTCTCTTGTGAGCTGACATTTGTAATTTCATTTAGGCTGCACTTGTGTGGTCCTAAATGACAATAGGTTCTTTGAAATCTTTGAATCTTTGTCTACACTACATAAGGAAGGTTATGCAAGAGCATAGCCCTTATCTGGTTAGGAAGTCTGCTTGCCTTAAATAGGTTAGAGTTAACAACAGGCTAAATAAAAACAACTACTATTCTCCCTGCAGTACCTAAAAAATGTCTGCTTTTTCTTAGTTTAATTTTGAGGGCTAGTGGTGGATGCTAGGGAAATAGCAGGCTGCCTACAGAATAATGTCTAATAACTTATATGAATTAACAAAATGAAACGGGAGAGATTACTGCAGAAGGGGAATTGTAAAATATGGGGAAAAGGAACAGACAGATTTTTGGGGTGGAGGTAGGTGCATGGAGCTGCTTCCCTTAGATGGTGGTTAAAAAATGGTAAAGGAATTCAAAACAGCATGGCATAAATATAAAGCAATCTTGTAAGCAGACTGGAAACCAAATTATACTGCGACAGACATAACACTAATTGGGCCTTAACTGTCTCTGCAAGTCTTTGCTTACTAGTTAAAACATGTATTCTTTATATAAAAAAGGCCATTTATTTTTTGGTTTTATGCAGCAAGGTAGTTCGACAGAAAACTGTCCCAGGTTTCTCTCTTTCTGTAATCTTTTTCAAAGATCAAAGTTAAAGTACATATTTAGTTTAAAAATAAAAGTTTTAAAAACGTCAACTTATTTATCACCTGCTCATTTACAGGCACATTCTGTCCTGGTCAAAAATGGCAACATTCCAACAGAAACCTTAACACTCACCGTGCAGTGGTACTTTATACAGTCATCCCAGAATCGAGTGGCTGAAAATTTCTTTCTGATCACTACAGTGAGGCCATACAGCACACACTGACCAATACCCATGATGTTTCCTAAAAAGTAAAGATTGTAAATTGAGTGCATTCAGCAAGACAAGAAAGCCATAAAAAGAATAGCTTGTAGTAAAAGAAAATACTAAAATCTATGCATGTGTGAATAAGCATGTGTGTGTGTGTGTGTGTGTGTGTGTGTGTGTGTGTGTGTGTGTGTGTGTGTGTGTGTGTGTGTGTGTGTGTCTGTGTTTTAAAATACATATAGTATATAAACATACATGAGATGCACAAACACATACACATTAAAATACATATAGTATATAAACATACATGAGATGCACAAACACATACACATTTCATGTATGTGTATGCAGTTATATTTGCCAACTTATTTAAGTTAAAACTCAGCAGGTGCTATTTCATTCTACTCTTGCTTTTACACAAAAAGGTAACAGAAATAAAATTGCTTTAAAAATCATGCATTTAAAGGTTAATATTGCTGCTGTACACAATTAAAACATGCTGTAAATTCTGCCAATGCTAATGGAGTAGTAACCATTTCACATTTTTCCATTCCCCTCTCCCAATGATTTTGAAGCTCTATGGAAATTTAGCTGGGCAGCCACCTATATGTGTGTACTACAGGAACAGCATTTTTATTTAAAAGTGATCCACGTACTGTACATAGGCACAGGCATGTAATACCACGTATGTCAAGTTGGCTTCCCTGCCACTTTTTTGAACACTTACCTGTTACTTCTGTGTCCCCTGGGCTTTCAGGAAAGGAGGAAAAAAAACTCTGCAATTCCTCTGTAGAAAGTACAAACTGGCCATCAACTCACTCATCCCCATTTACTCCTCACCTCCATATGCTAACATCCGAGCCAGCAGCAGAACTCAGTTTGCAAGCTGGTATAAAAGGAATCGCTACTGCCATGCAATCTGGCCAAACACCATTAGATCTGTGAGTCTCACATGCACTTACTCTCCAGTAATTTGTGCCCATCTGTCTGAATGGCCTTGCAGATTCCACGGCAGAGTTCCCCTCTTAGGAAATGTGAGCATAAGCATCTCTCAGATGTGTTCAGGGAGCTTGTAATTGCTATTTTTCCTGCTACAAACAAAAGGTGCACACTTACCATAAAATTGTACCTAGAACAGAGGGTCTGTTCTCATCAACTACTAGGATTAATGTAGACAGGACTTTAGCAGCTCAACATCTGAAACTTTCCCAGGCTACTGTCAACCTCTACCAATAACGCTATGCAAACAGCTTCCTCTCTAGATCTCAATTACTATACCCTGAGGTGGAACAGCAACAATGCAACACCATAAGATATTCCTCCAAGCCATATGGACTAAGGCAGGGGAATGAGAGTTGGTATACCGAGGACAGACATTCTCATTCATCTTTAATGTTACAGTAAGTACAAGTTTTTGTATCGGAGATGAGCAGGTCTAGCATCATTAACAATTACGATATAGTCCTGAACTTATTCTCCATGGTGGTGGTTCTCATGGAAATGTCTCCCTAATGACTGTGGCCCCAAAGGAAGACCTAGACCTACAAGGTATCACCACCCAAGCTTGTAGTGTTGTGCTAAAGTGCTTAATGAAGCCTATATCACCATTACACAAATCATTCAAAGATGCATTTCTGGAAAAAGCTGGCAAAAGAGCTATTGCTCGAGCAGAGTGACTTCTTTGTTTGGAAGGCAAAAGCTTAATGTATTTTTGGTAAATGAACTTGATACTGTCAGCCACACTGGCAGAATGATTTTGGGCACTCTGAAATCTAATTTCTTAGAAGAAAATAAATAATTGAATTCTTGAGAATCCCTTTTAAGAGTTTTAGTTCTGTCCAGGTAAACACTGAGCTGCCTCTGAACAACCTTACAATGAAGCAAGTCTTCTCCTCTGTTACAGTAATTTGGGAAGAAACAGGTAAATTAATGGATTGGTTCAGATCAATTTTGGGAGTTACCTTAGGCATGAAAGGTGAAAGACCAGGTAAGCAGGATTGACACACAAGGCCTGCAATTCAGACATCCTTACAGTACAAGCAATGGCCACAGACTGTGAATCTTCCAAAACACTTTATATCTGCTTTTGCAACTGGTTCAAATGTGGGAACAGTAATTACTTTGCTAACCCAAAATATACATTTCAAGAGGGGGCAGGACTTTTAATTGAAGGGGTATGTGAAACTTCCATATAAGGAAAGCCTTGCACACCTATCAAAATGTCAATAATGAAGAGTTATCACCCAGATGAAAATTTAAAATGGCTGCCGGATGAGCATCAATGAAGGAATAGCTCAAACCAATACAAAAAAAAAAAAAATGCAACAAGCAGTCCAAAAAGAAGGGAACAGAAGCAGTGAAAAGGTGTAACACCTTTGTAGTAGACCATATGGGGAAAAAAACAGATAACAGATCCACTTAACTAAGTTTTTTCTGTTTTTTAGTTTCTCGACAGAATCTGGAATATGGACCACCCTACCCGTTTATGAACAGTCACTGGACATCACTGGGATTGGAATAGGCAAGCAGTTAGCTAGGAGGAGAGAAGATCCAGAGGTTTACAGGTCAGGTGAGTCAGGGTTCTGAAGGATCTCAAATGTACAGGCTTCTCAAGAACACAAGGCCATAGTGGAGGGAACAAAAATTGTTGAGTCCAATGGGTGGCTATGAAAATGACCTTGAACTTGCTCAATCTGGCCTACTAAATGAAGATGAGGATCAGAGATGGTGCAAATAAGTTGGTGGGGGGGGGGGCATTCCTGTACAACTGCACTTCAGACATGCCTTCTTAAGGAGGAATAATTTGAAAATGTTGCTTAATTTCCCATTGATCAACAATGCAAACAGGCTGCAGCAAAGTTTTCCCTAATGATGGAATAATTTCCACGAAACAGGAATGGCTTAGAGATCACTCATCTGACATTGGTAAACAATGACTGAACTAAAGACAGGTCTTCTCTTTGGATCTGGTAAGCTATCAGGAATCAGTTGCTAGACTTGGTCCATTTCTATACCCATGTGGCCTCTTGGCAAAGGGACTAGGAGTGAGCTCCTCCCAGACTGTTTGCACACCATTCCACTACAGCATTGTCAGTGTGGGTGGAATGTGCCTAGGGGAGTCCTGAAATGCTTGCGGAATGAGAAGGGCCCTTATTTTCAGAACACTGATGTGCAAACTTGCCTTCATTTGCAACTATACATCCTGGGTCATTTGATGTAAATAGCTCCCACCCCTAGGGTACAAGCATCTACAGGTGACTACAAGCGGTGTGGGGCCTGGAAAGGGTCTACCTAGAGACAGGGATGACTCATGCTTCAACCAGCTCAAGCAAATTTCATGCACCCTGGACATCTCAACTGAAAGGTATATGGGGATTTCTCAGTTGATGCCATTCTACCTTTACAGTTCCCTGTAATATTCTCATATAATACTGATAGCCATCCATTCAGGAAAGGAAATACCTTGATAATCATATAGCCTCTAGTTTACCACAGGTACAGCCATGCATTTGGTAAACAGGGGCAGACATGAGACCATATCATACCACCAAGAACTGATGGTGGTTGGCTCCTACCTAGAACAGTAGAAACTTACTGAAGTTCTTGGTGATCTTGACTTGAAGATATGCATCCTGGAGGTCCTAACAGCACATTCAAACTTTACGATTACAACTATTAGGGTCCTGCCTTCTTGTTTTATCTACTAAAGTTAACTGCAGGTTCAAATATGCACTATCCTGTCAATTTGGGCATTACGAAGGTTCACCTTAGTAGAGTTTATAAGATGCAGCCAATCATGGCTATGTAAAGCTACATCATACATGCTGCACGACCCACAGAGTTATGGGCCAGGTGCATGGTGATGCTGGTGTCTTATCTTACCAGCAGATATATACCGCTACCAAGTTTGGCAAATACAGAAGAGGCTGTAACACTGGAAGTGAGGCCAAGAACAATATTGTGTCCTGATCTGAAGGGACTTTCCTACAGTAGCCAAGGCAAAGACTCAAAGGGGGCTGAATGTGGGACTAAAAGGATATGTCCAGACATCAACCTCAAGAGTCCAATTCCCAAGCATCAGGGCTAAGATACCAATCAATACCAAGGCTGAGCTCTAGGCATCAACCCCAAAGGCTGGAAGGCCAACCTTGGCAAAAAAAGCAGGTGTCTTGAAGAGATTGAGCAGAGACCAATGTTAACGTGGTAAATCCAAGTTCTGGAGTTGAAGACTCTTGATGCAGATGGTACTGGCATCAAAACAGCTCATGCCAGTGGCATAGCTGACATCAACAGCACTGATTTTGATGCCTGCAACCCAAACTAGGATCACAACCAAGCTTGACAAAGTTATCAACGTCAATACCTATGGCTCAACCACTGGCTTCACTGGAACTGGGGCTAGAATAAGACCTAGTGAGGAGAATCCAGAAGCAAGAGCTGAAAATCTAGCAAAAAGGAAAAGTCCTTAACCACCCCAATATCAGGAAGAGGAAGATGGTGCTGACATTAGTAGTGCATGAATTTTACAGAACTCCTCTAGCATTTTCAGGTAGCCAATCTTAGACACATTTCTGGAGAAACCAGCAAAGTAGGGCCTAGAGGGAACAAAGAACTTTCATACCTCCATATGTGATAAAGAAAAAGCACTCTCAGCTCTATCCAGTTTTCTAGTTGAGGTCTGAGACGCAATCTTAACTGGAAGACTTCAAACTTCTGAAGGGTAAGAAAAAGGTGAAAATTCTCCAATTCAGGATATTTTAGAGTTAGGACCTGGGTAGGAATCTTGAAGTTGATCAGAAACATTCACTCAGAATTCTGCCTAACCTGCCAAGTGTTTGCTTTCTGGTATTGCTGTGACTCCCCATGGCTACCCTATCTTTTGTTTGCTAGTCCTGGACTCAAAATTTGAACTTTGAACTCACAGAGGTCAATCGAAGTGGATATCAAGGTTGAGACACCAACCACAGTGGACAGCAAAATCAGTTTTAGATTTCTCTAACAAGTTTTTCCTCTTGGTTTCAACTGTAACTACTTCAAAAGAAACACCCATCACAATTTTCACTAAAGCGCATCTCATCTGATGACACATGCCTGTCCCAGGTTTATATCATTTGAAAGCATTGCTATCCATAACAAGACAGGGAAGCAGCACCAAGACTTAACGACAAAGGTTCTACAGCAAAAACAGAACTCATAACAGAAACCAAAAAACTTCAAACTACTCAAGGAAAAAAGTGAAAGTTCAACAGTTTTCCTGTCAAAAGGAGCAAAAAATGCCATAAGTTGATTGGGATGTTTCTCTGATGTATGCACTTTGTAAGGTAACAGCTATCAGTTTGAAAATGCGCATGAAAATCTCTGTCAAAACAGTACAGTTGTGTAAAATCTTACCTTAACAGTTGATATCAATCTCTTCACTGTTGCAGTGTTCTTCACCTTTAGTACATCTCTTGCTTTTAGTATCTCCTGCCAAGAATAGTCCGACATCCAGCCAGTATATGAAAGCCTTTAAATCTTGTATGCACCGTAAGTCACAGGTGTGCTCCTCGTACGGGACGTAGGCATACAGGTGACGTATGGACACAGTTACCCAAAACCTAATTGCCACAGAAGGGAACAATCTCTAAAGGAGAAAGGAAGCTATGCCCATCCAAAAGGGGAAAATGCAGATGGAAAAGGGAGACCCTCAGCCAGGAGGGAAACCAAAACAAAGTCCAAAGGAAAATGGGGGACTGGAGGGAAGGACCGATTACTGCAACACTGAGGAGAAGGACATCTACTGTTATGGTAAGAATTTACACAACTGTACTATGACTGTTGCAGTTTTCTTCACCATAGAGATGGTACAAAATCTCAAGAAAAGGATTGAGAAGTGAAAGGCTAAAGAAAGCCCTCATCGAACCCATGCAGAATGACTCTAGCAAACCCTGATCTGGCCCTATAAACCATATTCAATTTAAAATGCTTAGCAAAGATAAGCACTGAAAACCAAATAGCAGCTTCAGGGATGGAATTGGTGTCCAACCCCTTGAAGAAAGCCACAGAAGAGGCAAAAACCCTAGTGGAGTGAGGTCAGACTGAAGCAGACAGATGTCTGCCATGAAAAGAATAATAAAAAAAAAAAACAGCCTTAAACATCCAGGAGGAGAAGGTTTGCTCAGAAGCAGCCACACCCAAAGTACTGGGATGAAAAGAAAAAAAAAGTTGTTCAGATTTACAAATGGCCTTAGTTTTATCCAACTACCTGAGCTGTCCATTCAAATCAGAGCTATGAAGGACCCTCTCACTAGCACATTGAGAAGGAAAAAAAAGGAAGGGAGTTGTACCGCCTGACTCAAAGATGACTCATTAACAACCTTGGGCATAAAAGAAAGCTTAGTACAAAGGGACACCCTGTCCCTGTGAAAAAAAAAAAAACAGAAAAGGGAGAGATGGCCACAAGAGCCCGAAGCTCAGAAACCCTCTGAGCAGAAGTAACAGCAAGCAACAAGACAAGTCTTCCAGGTACAATGCTACAGAGAAGCTGAACCTGCAGGACCAAAAAGAGCCTGGGTCAGCTTTTCTAAAACAAAATTAAGGTCTTAAGGAGGAGGAATTGGCTTCCTTAGGGGCTTACAATACAAGACACCTTTAAGAGACTGTTTGACTTCAAAGTGAAAAGCCAAATGAGGATTCAAGGCAAGTCTGGCAGAAACAGCTGACAAATGGGCCTTTACAGAAGAATAAGCCAAGACACACTGGAGCAACTTACACAAACAGGAGAGAACCAGAGGGACCCCCACTGAAAAGGGGTCCTTGTTACGAGCATGACACGACAGAAAATCTCTTCCATTTGGACATATATAACTTTCTGATTGCAGGTTTCCTTGCCTCTTGTAAAACCTTGAGAACGTCCTCAGAAAAGAGGTAACTGAAAGGGATCAAAATCTTATCACCCAGAGTGTCAGCAGAACAGTGGACAAGTGAGGACGGATGAAAGACCCCTTTGTCTTTTGTGAGAAGGTCCAACCAGTGAGGTAAGTTATGATGATTGTCCCAGGCCAGATGCAATAAGGGGGAACCAGTGCTGTCTTGGACAAAAGGGAGTCATTAGCAAGATTTCTGAGGAGTCTATCCGAATCCTCTGAAGGACAATGAAGTAGGTTAAGGGGAGGGATGGCAGAGAGAACCATTCCCTGCCAAGGAAAAAAAAGGGCATCATTCTTCCACACCAGATGGCAAGGCACTCTGGAACAGAAAAGAGGGAGCTGCATGTTCAGAGAGGAGGCAAAATTATCCACCAGGGGAACATCCCACCAATGGACTATGTCTAGAAACATGTCTCTGATTCCATTTGTGAGCCTGTGTCTTGGACCTGATCAAACAGTCTGTCACTTGATTGTGCCCCGAAGGAATATATCAAGTAGTGGAAATTTCAAACTTCTCTCTCGAGCACTGGGCACTCACAAACACTTGTTCTGCAACTAGAGACTAAACACTAATTAATCTTAGCCACCCATCAGGTCAAGCAGGTCTCTGCCCCCCACATCAAGCAGTGGAAATTTCAAACTTCTCTCTTGAGCACTGGGCACCCACAAACACTTGTCCTGCAACTAAAGAGACTAAACACTTCTTCTTCTTTCAGCTTTTCCCGGTTAGGGGTCGCCACAGCAGATCACCTGTCCACTCATGATTGGCAGTGGAGTTTTACGGTGTTGAGTTGCCAGCCCAGCGCCCAACCTTCCACAGAAGGCACACACATGCACTCATGCCTAGTGCCAATTTAGAGTGCCCAATCCACCTACAGCATGTCTTTGGGATGTGGGAGGAAACCGGAGCACCTGGAGAAAACCCACGCGACCACAGGGAGGAAATGCAGACTCCGCACAAAAGGCACCCCAGCCGAGGATCGAACTGGAGGACCTCTTGCTGTGAGGCGGCAACGCTAACCGCTGCACCACTGCAGCCGCACTATAGAGACTAAACACTAATTAATCCAAACCAACCATCAGGTCAAGCAGGTCTCTGTACCCCATATCAAGCAGTGGAAATTTCAAACTTCTCTCTTGAGCACTGGGCACCCACAAACACTTGTCCTGCAACTAAAGAGACTAAACACTAATGTAGGTGCTTAACTTCCAAGTGTCCAGACAGCAAAATACCTTACCTGCATTAACTTAAATAAATCTCAGTGTATTAGTACATTCTGCTGTATAGTTCCTTAATCTAGCCACTGTACTGATGAGTACATCACCAGGAAGAAACAACTGCATAATTCTCTCCAGTTAGTGTCCCCCCAAACTAAAGTCGATTTTCTTTTGAGAAATACTCAAATCTATAAAATAGCATTTCATTACCTCTCCTGTTTCATCTGTAACTAACCCCAGCTTTAATTGTATATCCTTTTAAGAATGTCAGGGTAAAATTAGACAATGTCTATGCTTGCCTTGATTTTATAGTATAAAGTAGAGTGCCTGTGCAAAGTAGCCTACCTTTTCTTAAGGTTCACTGAGTGGTTTCTATTCCTCTTGCACTTAACAGCGAGTGTCTACAGAGTTCATTTAACCATTGGCTATGCTTCTCCTTCCATGTAGTCTTTACCCCTCCCTCCTCCAGCTCTTGTTCTGTATTGGTGCCTGAGGTCATTTAAACCCAGGGTGCCATTTTGTTTTTGTTTGTTTTAAATCTCACAGCAGCTGTTTATTTCCCCTGGTGTGTAATCATCCTCCTGTAAGTTTTTGCATTCAAGGTATGCTGTACATTGTGGTTTAATACATATCTGTTTCTGTTATTTACACTGCAGGATGCCTTTAGATAATTCTGCTTAATGAACTGCTGTCACATAGGGTGGCCTCGGTGGTGCAGCGGTTAGCGTTGCCGCCTCACAGCAAGAAGCTCTCCGGTTCGATCCACAGCTGGTGTGCCTTCTGTGTGGAGTCTGCAGATCCTCCCTGTGGTCATGTGGGTTTCCTCTGGGTACTCCGGTTTCCTCCCACATCCCAAAGAGATGCTGTACATGGACTGAACACACTAAATTGGCCCTAGGTGTGCGTGCCCGTGTGTGCCTTCTGTGGAAGGTTGAGTGCCGGGCTGGCAACTCGACAGCGTAAAACTCCACTGCCAATAATGAGCAGATAGGTTATCTGCTGTGGTGACCCCGAACCGGGAAAAGCCGAAAGAAGATCAACTGCTGTCACATATGCACCTAAATATGTTCTGTTTTCCTTGTTTACTGTTATAGAGCCAGAAGGGCTAGTTCACATGTTGCATTTCACTGCTCTGTCTAACTGCATTGACTGTGTATATGTTGAAAGTGTATCTTGCTTAATTTAGTAGAGAACTGCTTTATATATTATTTACATTTTATTTTTGTATGTTGCCATAAGAAAAAAATGTTATGTTATCAGGTGCTGAAGCAGGAATAACCATTACCTGATGTTATTGTTACTGACTATTGATAAACCAAGTCCAATCTGACTGGTCACACAGTATGTGCTGCCTTAACCTAATGCTCGCTTACATTTTTCTTCTATTTTTCTTTCAGTAATCCAAACCAACCATCAGGTCAAGCAGGTCTCTGCCCCCCATATCAAATTTCAAACTTCTCTCCTGAGCACTAGGCACCCACAAACACTTGTCCTGCAACTAGAGAAACTAAACACTGATGTAGGTGCTTAACTTCCAAGTGTCTAGTCAGTAAAATACCTTACCTGCATTAACTTAAACAAATGTTAGTGAGCGTATTAGTACATTCTGCTGTATAGTTCCTTAATCAAACCACTGTACTGAGGAGTACATCACCAGGAAGAAACAACTGTATAATACTCTCCAGTTAGTGCCCCCCCCCCAAAAAACGAAAGTCTATTTACGTTTGAGAAATACTCAGATCTATAAAATAGCATTTCATTACCTCTCATGTTTCATCTGTAACTAACCCCAGCTTTAATTTTATATCCTTTTAAGAATGTCAGAAAATTATACTCTGTGCCCATAACATAGTCTATAACTTAGTGCAAACATACAGTTCAAAATACAGTTACAACTTCAGTTTAACATATAACCACATACTTACCAAAGCCTAAAGAAACACTTGGAGTCGATGTTAGCCCCGCTCCACTTGGGCTTGCTCCACTCCCCTCCTTCCCCCAAATACCACCCGCCTCCACTACTTCTATCTTTATTCTAACCCCTAATCACCTGACCAGTAGTCCAACCCCCTAATTACCTAACTAGCCCAACCCACTCATCCTACCTTCCCCCACCCTCCAATCCAATTACATCCCACACTGATCTTACTCCCAACACATTCCTAGACAACACACCTCCACCATCACACACAACCAGCCAGGAATCCTAGTTGTACTACTCACTCAAAAGTAGTATCATGTTACCTACACTCACATCCTTATCACTAGCTCTACTATCGCTAACCTTCCTAACTTCCTTGCAAGCAGACCTACCACTGCACAACTACTCCTATCACACTACCCACACTAGCATACCAACTCACACTTCTATATCTGCCCCATAATCATAAATCTTACTACATATTACTCACTAACAAAAATGACACCATCTCATCACACTATGAAAACGCACATAGACCAAGCTCACAAACAATTAATATTAAAAAGCACATACTGACACTCCTACAAACTCTGCTAACCTCTGGTGACATTCACCTAAATCCAGGTCCCCTCTCAGCCAGACAAACATCTGACCTGCTGATCCTAAATCTCAACAAAACAAGTATTACCAACAAGCTAACAGACCTACATGCATTCATAGCTCACTACAACCCTGATGTACTCACCATTACAGAGACCTGGCTTACACCCAGTATCCAAGATGAAGACTTTCTCCCCCCAGGGTATAATACACTTAGATCTGATAGAACAAACATGAAAGGAGGAGGAGTAGCCACTCTCTTTAAAAACACCCTTAACCTCCAGCACCTGCACACCACACCATCCACATTTCAAAATACTGAAGTCCTATTTTCTGTCCTATCCATAAGAAACACGAAGATAATCAGTATAATATGTTGCTACATACCTCCAGGCAACAACTCACTCATAACAGAAGACATCATACACTGGACAAAGGACAATCTACCTCAGGAAACAATCCTTCTAGGAGATCTTAACACCGACTAGGCAGCCTGTAATTCCAGCAGCCCCTCTACACATATCAATCTATATGGGTTCTCTCAACTAATTGAAGAACCAACTAGAATAGATAAGAAAACAAAGACTCCATACTGGACTGGACACTAACCAACTATCCCAAACAAGGCCGTCTCCCATATGATCTAAGTGATCATCTCCCCACCTTCCTACTCCACAAACACTCCAATCACTCCAAACCAGTAGTCTACAAACTCGTACAAGATGACCGTAACCTTACCCTATAATACCTAAATAATGTCCTAAGCCACTGCAACTGGGAATCACTATGGACACTTGGGTTAGACCAGGCAGTAGATTACTTCAATACTACCTTCTCTAACATCCTTAACAGTCTAGCTCCCAGCAGAAAGATCAGAGTTAAAGTCAACTACGCACCCTGGCTAAGTAGGGACACCAGAGCATTACTAAAAGCCAGAGATAACGCCTGAAAATCTGGAAAACTGACATAACCCCTAGCTCCAGGAAATACTATCAACAGCTTAGAAACAAGGCCAAGGCGGAATCCAAAATAAACAAGCAAAACTATTTTCTTAGCACCCAAAGGAAATATTTAAATAATCCACAAAAATTCTGGCATGCCATTAACTCCCTACTAAAGCCAGGCAAAACCACTACTCCAGCACCCAGCTCTACTAGCAATACCCTAGACATACCTTCTCAACTTAATAACCATTTTTACTAAACCCATTGTAGCCCTGTCTAATCAAATTAACCAAAAACAGTCTATCTCAGTCACAACCCAACCTATCCCACATCACCCTCTTTCAGCCTATCACCAGTGCCCACCTCAACTATCAAAAAACTCCTCCTAAAACTAAAGTCAACCACATTGGCAGATGATAACATACCTGCTGCATACCTAAAAATGGCTAGTGACTCCCTATCATATATCCTGTCTCTATCCTAATCAACCGATCCATACTAGAATCCTACATACCCAAACTCTGGAAAGTATCTCACATCATTCCTCTCCATAAAGGAGGTAACTCCTGCGAATTCTCCAACTACCGACCTATTGCCATCCTTTGCCCCCTATCCAAAATTCTTCAGAAATGCATCCACTTGCAAGTGATGACATTTCTTAACACATCCAATCTACTATCTACCACATAACACTGTTTCCGTCCACATCACAGCACCACCACAGCCCTTCTATCCTTCACTAATCATATAAACTTTCACAAGAATGATAACAAATATGTATCAGCCATTTTCCTAGACCTCTCAAAAGCATTTGATATGGTCTCCCACTCCATTCTACTAGACTCACTAACATCATTATCCTTCACCTCCTCTACTATAGCCTGATTCAGAAGCTACCTATCTGACATGCAACAATCAGTCCAGTGGAAAGGAACTCTGTCTACACAACTTCCAACCACCATAGAAGTCTCACAGGGCTCTATACTGGGCCCACTATTGTTCTCTATTTTCAAAAATAACCTCAATAGCTCTACACAACATGCCACACTCATACAATATGCGAATGATTCAGCCCTGATCTGCTCCGCCTCATCTCCCACCACCCTACATACACTCACTCAAGATACCTTTAACTCAGTAGAAAAATGGATATCAGGTATCCCAACTAATTCTAAATCCCAAAAAGACAAAACTGGTACTATTTACCCCTAACAGATCAAAACATCCCTCTCCTTTACCATAACATCTAAGGATGGCACCACCATCTCTCCCTTCTAACCACACCAAACTTCTGGGCATTGAAATAGACAATCTCCACTTTGATGTTCACATCTCATATACCATAAAACTAGTACACAAAAAGCTAGGCTCCCTATACAGGCATAAGTCCTTTCTCTCACAAAAAGCAAGAGTCACTCTTGCACAAACCACCTCCTCTCAACTCTATTACACGCAGCACCAATCTTTACCCATATCAGACAATGTGACCTAGACAAACTAGAATCATGCTACAATAAAATAGCCAAGTTTGCTACTAACTCAACCTATAGAACCCATCACTGTACTGCACTAAAGGAACTAAACTGGCTTGAGCTAACAACAGCTACTTAACTATCACCAGCTGGGCACAGCCTACAATATTCTCAAATATCCTGAAAAAAACCCTCATTATCCAACCTACTTACTTTACTGTCCATTCTGCAAACTAGTACCCAAGATCTAGTGAAAAATCTCTCCTCTCCATCACCAAGGCTAACAATAATGTACTGAAAGCGGTCTACTCCCACACCGTTGCCAGAAATCGGAACTCTCTTCCCCTAGCCGTGTCCACTGCCCCCCTCCACATCCATATGCAAAAACTCCCTCAAATCGCATCTTCTTAGTACCTGGTTATGCCCTTGTATCACATAACCCTACCCACACTGTTATTAACTCCCCAAACTCCTCTCTGATCACATGCTGGATCTCTGATCCACTGTAGGCTTGGTCATTTGAAAGGGTACCTTTAACTGTAGAATCTTACTTGATATATTTTCTTCTCTTACCAATGTATAACTGACATTGTCTTTTTACCTATGTTCTATATCTTCTTTTACCTGGAGTATTTTATTCATTTCTTGTTAAATTACTATGTTCAGCATACATGATGAAACCTGTTTTGTGCATTATGCTGGATGTACTGTATTTGTATAACTTGATGCCGGAGCTTTTCTCCCAGGGCCTCTGCTGAAAATGGACCTGGTCCAGTCGGAATTTCCTGGTTAACAAATGTAAAATAAATAATAAATAAAATGCTGCTTGAAGAGTTAATGGATAATGGACAGCCAGATTCCAGGCTTGAACAGCCAACCTGCAGTGAAGGTAAAACTCTGTGCCCCCCTGCTTGTTAACATACTACACCACTCTGTGCAAACCTTCAGAGGGCCTAGAAAGTGCACAGGCTGAAAAGCCTTAAGGGCCAGAATCAGAGCTCTCATCTCTTTGATGTTGATATGGTCTGACTTATGATGGGGGGGCCAGAGACCTTGAATTTCAGGTGACCATGGGAAACTCTCCACTCGATGTCTGAAGTGTCAGAGAACAGTTCTTGAGAAGGAAATGGAGACAAAGGGCAGACCTGGGTTCAGGGTAAGTTGCTGAATCCACCATTCAAATTCCTGATTTAGACATGGAAGGAAAGGCACTCTGAAATCCAGAGGGTGGCAATGCTGAATCTAAACTGACTTGAGGTACTAATGAAGCTTTCACATGTGCAGTCTGGCAAGAGGGGGCACTGAATAGAAGAGGCCATGAATCCCAGGGCTAGAAGAAACACTCAGGCAGGAACAGTAGGCAGAGGAAGAACAGACTGAAGGAAAGCTCTCAAGGACAAAACTATTGGAGATGGAAGAGATGTCAACGTTGGCACTGTCTGAATCATGTAACACATGATCCTCAGACAGAGTCAGGACAGACTTTTGGAAGTTGATAGTGAATCCCAGACTTTGAAAAGCAGACATGGTGAACTCCAGATCCTGCAACAAGCAACTGTGAGAAGGCAGCTAAAGCAACAGGTCTAGATAAGGAAAAATCTGAATGTCTTGGAGCTTGCAAAAGGCAACCACAGGAGCTAGGCATTTTGTGAATACCCATGGGGCAAGTACAGAGACTAAAGGGCAAAGCAGAGAACTGAAAATGGGAGGAAGAAACAAGAAATGTAAGGACATGCTGAACAGAGGGTGAATGGGAATATAAAAAGTTAAGCATTTTTCAGATCTAATGACACCAGAAAAGCCTGGGATAGTACAAGAGGAAACAGAGTTTGAAGAGTAAGCATCCGAAAGTAATGAACCTTGAGAAAGGTGTTGAGCAAGTACAGCTCCAGAGTAGGCCATGTGCCTGCCTTTCAAGGAACTAGGAACATCCTGGAGTAAAATCCCTTTCCTACTTGGGAAGGAGGGACAGGCTGAATAGTCCCCTGGTCCACCAGGGACCCAAGAACCACTAAGAAAAGAGGAAGTTGTTCCAGAGGAAGTTGGGAAATGCCTGAAAAAGGTGGGGAGAGAATTCCACACCATAAAGTAACCCTGACAGAAGATAGATAGACCTCAAGAATCTGAGGTGATGAGATGCCAGTTTGGAAGACAGAGAAAGAGAGAGAGAGAGAGAGACAAAAGGACAAGACAACCTGGCCGAGGGTTGGAGGCAAGATGTCAAACAGAAGGAGGCCTCTCAGCTAAAGGAGCTTTCTGGATCACAGGTGCATGTCCAGACTTAGCAGGAGGAGGAGCTCACCTACCACTCTGCTTACCTTTTAGTGGCCTGACGAGGCTGTCTGCAAACAAAAGCAGGCCTAGTAGGATAACAAATCTGGAATTTATGGATAGGATAGACAAAAATATTTTTAAGTTCCTGTAATGCCTTACCTTTTTCTTGAAAAGACTTGAACAAAGCAGCAGCAGTCCTAAAAGGATTTTTATTATCAAGTAAAGACTGTAGAAGAAGCCAAGAGTAACACTTCATGACAGACCCAAAGAAACCAGCTCTGGAAGAGGCATCAGCAGCATCATAGTTTCATAGTATAGTACTAGGCTATCTGCCCTGGGGCATTTGTAAGCCTAGCCATAATGATGTGGCTTTTGCCACCCCATGAAATGGTACAAAAATGTACAGAATAAATTTAGAATACTGTGCCTCTGTCTAGAAGTGACACAATGAAGGTCCCCTTGTATAATAGAATTAGTTTACTGTGTCCCTGTCTAGCAGTGACACAGATGTGACCCCTGGGGTAAACTTACGATCTCCCATCCACTCATCAAGACTTCTTTTGAATACAGTCAGTGAGGGGCTCTGCCTAATACGAACTGGGATCCTGTTCCAAAGCATGGGAAGCCTCTGGGTTATAAATCTATCCCTCCAGCATGTCCTATTCATACTTGAGCCGAGGTTTAAGTCTTTAGCTCTCGTGGTCCTGATGGATATGGATTTGGATTTTTTGAGGTGGAGCATGTCCATCAGATCCTGATTGGACATGGCCTTGTACGTCAGGCAGAGATCACCTCTGAGCAGGCAGTATGCTACTGAATAGAGCTGAAGTTTCTTTAGTCTGGCAGAATAAGACATATGTTGGAGACCCTTGATCCTCTTGGTGAGGTACTTTTGTGGTCTCTCCAGCTGTTGTAAATGCCGGGTGAGGTACATACCAAATGGGGCATTGTACTCAATCATGGGTCTGATGAGGGAGGAATATACGGGTACAATGACATCCTTGGATCTGGATGTGAATCCCTTCATGATGAGGTGTGCAAGGTAGAATGTTTTTCTAACCACTTTGGCAACGTGGGTGTCAAATGAGAGGTCGCTGTCGACTTGGGTCCCTAGGTCTCCAATTACTTTTTCTGTACTCAGTGGGTTGCTGTCTATGTGATAATTTGTGGGTACTTTGTTTTTCCCAAAGGGGATGACTATACATTTTTTGGCATTCAGTTTAAGGCCGTGACTCCGGCACCAGTTGTCCATTTCTGTGAGGCCTTTTTGTAGGATGTGTGTGTCTGCTGGTGTATCGACTATGGCGCCTAGTTTGCAGTCATCTGCGAACTTTGTCAGCCACAGCCCTCCCATGTTTGCTTTAACATCTGAGAAATAAATGCCGAACAAGAGGGGTCCCAGGACAGATCCCTGTGGGACACCACTTGTGACTGGCTTTGAGTCTGACATTGCTCCAGCGATTTTAACTTTATGGGTTCTGTCCTTTAGCCAGTTTGCAACCCATCTAGTGACATAAGGGTTTACGCTTAAGCTGTTGAGCTTATCTATGATGCCTGAGTGGGGTATTGTGTCGAAGGCCTTAGCCAAGTCCAGGTATGCTGTATGGACTGCTTTGCCCTCATCGATGGCTCTAGTGACCGCTTCAAAAGTCAACCAGGGTTAAAAGGCAGGATCTGCCCTTTACAAAGCCAAACTGGGTGGGGTCAAGTGTCTGTAGGTCCCCTATGTCTCTGTTTATGAGTTCCATAATGATTCTTTCCATAGCTTTGCAGACCAGGCTTGTTAAGCTTATGGGGTGGTAGTTTCAGGGTCTGTAGTGGCACCCCCCTTCTGGAGTGGGACCACTGTTGCTGTACGCCACTGTTCAGGTACATATCCCCAAGTATGGCTAAAGTTAAATAGCATTTTATGTGTGGGTTTAGCTCCTCTTGAAGTTCACATAACACGCAACCCGGGATACCGCCAGGTCCCATTGATGCTGTGTTTTTTGCTTTGTTAAGGGCGGTTCTCACTTGGACATCTGAGATGACAGAGAGATTACATTCAGCTGGGATAAGTATTTCTTCTTTTGGGGGTGAAGGAGGGGAGAAATTTGCACTGAACCTGTCAGCCAGAATGTTGGCAATATCTGTGGGTTCAGTGTATTTTATGTTGTTGTGAACCAGCTCTGAGCATATCTGAGGGTTTCCAGCCAGGTTTCTAACACAGCTGAAGAAGGCTTTGTGGTTATCTTTAGTGTCCTTAGCGATTTTTCTCTCATAGTTGGCCTTGGATGTTTTTATGAGAGAACATAGTTTTCTGCTAATGTTGATCAGAGATGTCTTCCCTTCCTGGGATTTTGCTCTGACGTGCAGTAGCTTCCTTCTTTGTTATACAATTTGTTTATGGCTGAGGTCCACCAGACAGGACGCTTACATTTGGTGGAGAGGGACTTGGATTTGTTTGGGATTGCATGATCCATGCATTCTTGGAGATGTCCATAAAAAGCATTTGTGAAGGATTCGGCATTGTGGGATGTGGTATCCACTGGCACAGTGGGCTTAAAGGATACCATCTCAGTCTTAAGAAGAGTGAAGTCTGCTTTTGAGACGTTTTTCACTGTGGTCTTTTGTGCTGGGGGTGGAGGTGGGATATGTATATCCAGGGTGATTAGTTTGTGGTCAGATCTCACTAGTGAGGGGTATACTTCCGGTGTGGAGCATTTTGTCCCCATGTTTGTGATGATCAGGTCTAGTATATTATCTCCCTAGTGGGAGAGGTGACTAGTTGTTCCAGTGCATTTGAATTTATGAATTCCAGGAACCTTTGGGCTAGGGTATTAGGGCTAGAATAATATACCCAATCTATGTTTGGGTAGTTGAAGTCTCCTAGTATGATGGTATTTTGTGATACATTCATATCCTCCAATGTCTTCAGGAAGGCTGAGTGGGGTTCTTGAGATTGGGAGGGTGGTCTGTAACATGCTACCAGTTGTATAGCAGTTTTGCCTATGGTTAGTTGCGCCTGTATGGTCTCTGATGCTTCATGTGTTGCTACTAACCTGGAGGTGTGGGTGTCCTTGATGAATATGGACACCCTCCCTCCCTTTGTGGTTTGGAAAGCATGATACGAGGTATAGCCTGGTAGCGCTGGGGTGCTCTCCGGAGCCTTGAACCAGGTTTCAGTTACTGCACAGACGTCGATGTTCTCCATGCTGAGGAGCACATCAAGTGCCTGCATCTTGAGGTTTAGACTTCTGGCGTTGAGCAGCATTACCCTTAGTTTTTTCCATTTTGTTTTCTAAGGAGGTGGGTTTGTCTTTTGAGCCTTGCCTAAAAGGCACAATGGGGTGGCAAGAGCCTTAGCCAATATCCGGAAGCCCAGTGGTGACAGGTGTAAGCCATTCCTTGTGAAGCAGCGTGGCTTGTCCAACATGTCATCCCAGGCAGATAGATATTGGATCCCCTTAGAATGACACCAGTACTTGAGCCAATTGTTAAAGCTGATCATCTTGTCTTTGTATTGTGGTATCATTCTTGGTGAGGGCAGGATGCTGCTCAGGGTCAGGGTCATACCAGCCTGGGCTACATAATCGGAGAGCTCCTCTATGTCTCTTTTCATGTAGTCCAGGGAGGTACGCCTCAGGTCATTCACACCAGCATGGACAATGACGGAGTCATATTTGTACTTGCTTTGGAGTGACTTGAGTGCGTGTTATGTGGCGGATCCTAGCTCCCGATAGACAGCTCACAGTCACCTTCTCCTTGTTCAGCCTGGTCAGCGGGACATCAGTGTGTCTGACTATAGAGTCACCTATTACTAGTGTATCAGGCAAGGTGTTTGGCCTTAAGGGCTGTGATTTGTTGACACACTGATTTATTGAAGTATGTGTTGCATGTGTTTTGTTTTGAGGTGGTGGATGTCTGCTTTGGGAGCCTCTGTTTTGGTACGTTTTTTATTAGAGCCTCCGAGTATGTCTTTGTGTTTTTATGTGTTTGGTTTGCAGTTGTGGTAGGTATATGTGGGACTGGGATTATTGTGTGTGTGGTTGCCATCTCCTCCTGTCTGGTCATGCCAGCCCTGAGTTGAGAGAGTTCAGCCTCCAGTTTGGCTATATAGTTGCATCTCTCACATGTATTTGTGTTTGTTGGGAGGAGGAGATGGTTGTCTGTGTACATGAGACAATTGTAGCATTGTCTCAAGATACCCATATTGACCAGCTGAACTGGAGACTACGCCAGTAATCTACCACTCGACATGCTAGAACAGTATAAGGGAGTGCTGTACCTTTAAGGGAAGTAGATATTCACAGGGTGGTAAGTAGATGTAGTGCTTTACTTAGTCAGAGAGTGCTTACTTAGTAGAGAAGTATTGAGAACAAGTGCTAGGCTTATAATATAGTGAGTAGTTTGGTTATACTAAGAGTAGAGCTTCCTTAAGGAAAAATTTGAAGAGCAGACTTGGCTGAGCCAGAAAAAGTTTAACCTTGTTTAACCGGCACTGCGCTATGCGCACAACCGCGCAAAGCTGTGCAAATGTGGATTTTAAACAGTGAACTACAAAAGAGCTAGAAATGGTCCAAAGCAACCAATTACTACAGCTGCCTTGTGCTGAGGTCACTTCCTACAGGGACAGGTAGGCTGCTCAAGGCTCCCCACTCCCACTGGTGAGCAAAGAAACTTCCTTCTATCCAAGTAAGGTAATGGACAACACAGGAACTACACCACAGCCCAGAATACAGCAATGCCTGTAAACTGGTCTAAACTAGTCAAGGAAGGCGGGAAAACAAGGATTATTTTTTTTTTTTTTTTTGGTAGAAACGCACAGAAAATGCAGAAACAGTGATAAATTAGTTACACAGGCTAGCACACTTTAGTGGGCAGCCTCCACAGTTAAATTAAACAAACAAACAACAAACTTTCGATCAAATTCGACTAAAATGTAACTAAGTGCAGATTTTAAAATAATGCAGCAAACAGTTAAAAAAAACAGTTCAAGTTAGTTCAGGGTAAGCTACAGAAGCTATTCCAAGTGAAAAAAAAGCAAAGATACTTAAATCCAGAAAGTAGTCGCTTTTCTGAGTTCCCTGCTGCTAGGACCACTCTGCAGACCCACGAGGAGCTTGTCTGAGCAGTATAGCAGAAAAAAAACGCCCAGAGGTGGATTTTAAACAGTGAACTACAAAAGAGCTAGAAATGGTCCAAAACAACCAATTACTATAGCTTCTTGTACTGAGGTCACTTCCTACAGGGACAGGTAGGCTGCTCAAGGCTCCCCACTCCCACTGGTGAGCAAAGAAACTTCCTACTATCCAAGTAAGGTAATGGACATAGCTGCACTTGATATAATGGCGAGGCACTTGAGTGGTAGAACCCAAAACAGATAAAGCAGAAGACTTACTCTTAGAATCAGGGAGGTCAGAAATAACCTGACAAGCCTGGGCAGTAAAGGCCAGGGCATATCTAGTCATGTGGGTCTGGTAATTGATGTCCCAGAAGGCCAAAGTAGAAGCAGTATAAACCTTCTTACCAATCTTCTCCACTGCTCTTACTATCAGCAGAAGCTTGGAAGAGGGCAAAGGCTTACAAGGCTTGTCATGGGAGACTGACACCACAGCAGGGTCAGCAGGAGGACATTTCAGTAAGAATTGACAATCTTTAGGATCCTTATATAACCTTTGCATTAGGAAACTGAGAAAAGGAGATTCAAAAGCAGCTACAAAGCTGTCGAACAAAGCAGCCAACACAGATGTACTGCAGAAGATTTAGGAGTGTCCAGCTAAAACAACTCATAATACCTCTGACACCTGAGAAAAATCCCACTTAAAAGTATTCAGCATTCTAGCTATTGTGTCCCCAAAAGACAATTCCTCAAAAGGAGACTCAGGACTAATGGGCTTCTTTTCATCAGAGCCATAAGCCAAAGGTGAAGGTATTTGGGAAGAGTAAGACAGGGACTCTTCATCAGACCTTGTATCCTCATCTGAAGATCTGTAATGCCTGGGCTGTTTGGAAGGAGTTGATGTGCAAGGGCTAGTAGGCTCAAAACCCCCTTGGGAGACTTTGTGGCAATTAAGTCATTAAGCAGGCCCTGAGTAAGTTCCTGCCATCCCCTTTGAGAGTCCTTACAGCATACAGAAGAATGCTTAGCCTTCTGCTTTTTCTTGGTAAGCATCAAGCCCTTATAAACACCGGAGGTTGCAAACCCTGGCAGTATTCAATAAAAATACCTGGAACCTCTTCCCAGACCAGAATCTGTGGAATCCCAACAAGATCCTTTGAAATAATCAACCACAGTTCCCCCCACAACGTCTGGAGCAGACACCTGCAAAGCATCAGAGGATGTGCAAAAGGAAAAATCCATGCCAGCCTCTGACAGGGTCACAGCAGAAGAATCAGATAGACACTGGATGGCCTACAGAGCTATCACCCCCTCCTAGAGAAACATCCAATGGAGAGACAATACTCAATGCAATACAGCAGGAATTAAAATAAAAGTTAGCCAGTTAAAATCTACAACAAACTAAGTTATGCGCTTTTGTTCCAACCTCTTAATACGGAACTTCTTCAGAACCATCAAAACACATACTGAAAATGAATTAAATAGTCTCTAAAAAAATAATTAAAATCACATGACTTAAAATTATCAATTACAAGACTTTAAATCCTGTTTTGCAATTAAAACACTTTGAAGAGCAAATTTCGTTGAACCCTGGATATGCTGTTGAATATAACCCCAACTGCCATTACAATTCACATAAGTTTAATGTAAATCTAGGTCATGCAAACCACAGGAATACAGTGCTGAAGAGCAAAAATGCCAACCAAATAATAAGTTATAAGAAATATGACTTATCAAGGAAATCATCAACAGGTATTGTGATTTATTTAAGAGTCTTACTGATGTGGATAATTTCCATTCATTTTGTATATAAAAAGGCCTTACCTTAAAAGAAGTAATAGAGCAGAAGTAAAGTAAAAACAGCCATCAGAATGGGAGGAAAAGAAAGAAAAGTACATAAAAATGTGTAAGATGCTCTCAATGTGTGTATATTAGTAATACTGATTGCGTCTATATCCCTAGCAGAGACATTATGATTAGAGCTAAGGAACACAGCAATTGTGACAGTAAAGGGTTAGTTTACTTGGCTTTCTGTAACGCATGTAAAGCGTTTTATGCAGGCAAAACTGAAAGAGCCTTACAAAAGCACATTTATGAGCACTATCATTGTATCAAAATTCAAAATATGAATAGTGCCATATACAAACATAGCATTAATTGTAAAAATGTCAAGCTTTTCTTTTTGTATTGGAATCTATACCATGGAATAATACAGGTTGTATGTAGGAAAAGAAAACTGAGTACAGACAGACATACTGGCAAGTGGTCCTACAGGCAAATGAAGCTCTGGGCCTGAATAACATATCCTTAGCCAGTTTTAAAGATGAGCAGGAATAACCATTACCTGATGTTATTGTTACTGACTATTGATAAACCAAGTCCAATCTGACTGGTCACACAGTATGTGCTGCCTTAACCTAATGCTCGCTTACATTTTTCTTCTATTTTTCTTTCAGTAATCCAAACCAACCATCAGGTCAAGCAGGTCTCTGCCCCCCATATCAAATTTCAAACTTCTCTCCTGAGCACTAGGCACCCACAAACACTTGTCCTGCAACTAGAGAAACTAAACACTGATGTAGGTGCTTAACTTCCAAGTGTCTAGTCAGTAAAATACCTTACCTGCATTAACTTAAACAAATGTTAGTGAGCGTATTAGTACATTCTGCTGTATAGTTCCTTAATCAAACCACTGTACTGAGGAGTACATCACCAGGAAGAAACAACTGTATAATACTCTCCAGTTAGTGCCCCCCCCCAAAAAAAACGAAAGTCTATTTACGTTTGAGAAATACTCAGATCTATAAAATAGCATTTCATTACCTCTCATGTTTCATCTGTAACTAACCCCAGCTTTAATTTTATATCCTTTTAAGAATGTCAGAAAATTATACTCTGTGCCCATAACATAGTCTATAACTTAGTGCAAACATACAGTTCAAAATACAGTTACAACTTCAGTTTAACATTCAGTTTAACATATAACCACATACTTACCAAAGCCTAAAGAAACACTTGGAGTCGATGTTAGCCCCGCTCCACTTGGGCTTGCTCCACTCCCCTCCTTCCCCCAAATACCACCCGCCTCCACTACTTCTATCTTTATTCTAACCCCTAATCACCTGACCAGTAGTCCAACCCCCTAATTACCTAACTAGCCCAACCCACTCATCCTACCTTCCCCCACCCTCCAATCCAATTACATCCCACACTGATCTTACTCCCAACACATTCCTAGACAACACACCTCCACCATCACACACAACCAGCCAGGAATCCTAGTTGTACTACTCACTCAAAAGTAGTATCATGTTACCTACACTCACATCCTTATCACTAGCTCTACTATCGCTAACCTTCCTAACTTCCTTGCAAGCAGACCTACCACTGCACAACTACTCCTATCACACTACCCACACTAGCATACCAACTCACACTTCTATATCTGCCCCATAATCATAAATCTTACTACTTATTACTCACTAACAAAAATGACACCATCTCATCACACTATGAAAAACGCACATAGACCAAGCTCACAAACAATTAATATTAAAAAGCACATACTGACACTCCTACAAACTCTGCTAACCTCTGGTGACATTCACCTAAATCCAGGTCCCCTCTCAGCCAGACAAACATCTGACCTGCTGATCCTAAATCTCAACAAAACAAGTATTACCAACAAGCTAACAGACCTACATGCATTCATAGCTCACTACAACCCTGATGTACTCACCATTACAGAGACCTGGCTTACACCCAGTATCCAAGATGAAGACTTTCTCCCCCCAGGGTATAATACACTTAGATCTGATAGAACAAACATGAAAGGAGGAGGAGTAGCCACTCTCTTTAAAAACACCCTTAACCTCCAGCACCTGCACACCACACCATCCACATTTCAAAATGCTGAAGTCCTATTTTCTGTCCTATCCATAAGAAACACGAAGATAATCAGTATAATATGTTGCTACATACCTCCAGGCAACAACTCACTCATAACAGAAGACATCATACACTGGACAAAGGACAATCTACCTCAGGAAACAATCCTTCTAGGAGATCTTAACACCGACTAGGCAGCCTGTAATTCCAGCAGCCCCTCTACACATATCAATCTATATGGGTTCTCTCAACTAATTGAAGAACCAACTAGAATAGATAAGAAAACAAAGACTCCATACTGGACTGGACACTAACCAACTATCCCAAACAAGGCCGTCTCCCATATGATCTAAGTGATCATCTCCCCACCTTCCTACTCCACAAACACTCCAATCACTCCAAACCAGTAGTCTACAAACTCGTACAAGATGACCGTAACCTTACCCTATAATACCTAAATAATGTCCTAAGCCACTGCAACTGGGAATCACTATGGACACTTGGGTTAGACCAGGCAGTAGATTACTTCAATACTACCTTCTCTAACATCCTTAACAGTCTAGCTCCCAGCAGAAAGATCAGAGTTAAAGTCAACTACGCACCCTGGCTAAGTAGGGACACCAGAGCATTACTAAAAGCCAGAGATAACGCCTGAAAATCTGGAAAACTGACATAACCCCTAGCTCCAGGAAATACTATCAACAGCTTAGAAACAAGGCCAAGGCGGAATCCAAAATAAACAAGCAAAACTATTTTCTTAGCACCCAAAGGAAATATTTAAATAATCCACAAAAATTCTGGCATGCCATTAACTCCCTACTAAAGCCAGGCAAAACCACTACTCCAGCACCCAGCTCTACTAGCAATACCCTAGACATACCTTCTCAACTTAATAACCATTTTTACTAAACCCATTGTAGCCCTGTCTAATCAAATTAACCAAAAACAGTCTATCTCAGTCACAACCCAACCTATCCCACATCACCCTCTTTCAGCCTATCACCAGTGCCCACCTCAACTATCAAAAAACTCCTCCTAAAACTAAAGTCAACCACATTGGCAGATGATAACATACCTGCTGCATACCTAAAAATGGCTAGTGACTCCCTATCATATATCCTGTCTCTATCCTAATCAACCGATCCATACTAGAATCCTACATACCCAAACTCTGGAAAGTATCTCACATCATTCCTCTCCATAAAGGGGTAACTCCCATAATTCTCCAACTACCGACCTATTGCCATCCTTTGCCCCCTATCCAAAATTCTTCAGAAATGCATCCACTTGCAAGTGATGACATTTCTTAACACATCCAATCTACTATCTACCACATAACACTGTTTCCGTCCACATCACAGCACCACCACAGCCCTTCTATCCTTCACTAATCATATAAACTTTCACAAGAATGATAACAAATATGTATCAGCCATTTTCCTAGACCTCTCAAAAGCATTTGATATGGTCTCCCACTCCATTCTACTAGACTCACTAACATCATTATCCTTCACCTCCTCTACTATAGCCTGATTCAGAAGCTACCTATCTGACATGCAACAATCAGTCCAGTGGAAAGGAACTCTGTCTACACAACTTCCAACCACCATAGAAGTCTCACAGGGCTCTATACTGGGCCCACTATTGTTCTCTATTTTCAAAAATAACCTCAATAGCTCTACACAACATGCCACACTCATACAATATGCGAATGATTCAGCCCTGATCTGCTCCGCCTCATCTCCCACCACCCTACATACACTCACTCAAGATACCTTTAACTCAGTAGAAAAATGGATATCAGGTATCCCAACTAATTCTAAATCCCAAAAAGACAAAACTGGTACTATTTACCCCTAACAGATCAAAACATCCCCTCTCCTTTACCATAACATCTAAGGATGGCACCACCATCTCTCCCTTCTAACCACACCAAACTTCTGGGCATTGAAATAGACAATCTCCACTTTGATGTTCACATCTCATATACCATAAAACTAGTACACAAAAAGCTAGGCTCCCTATACAGGCATAAGTCCTTTCTCTCACAAAAAGCAAGAGTCACTCTTGCACAAACCACCTCCTCTCAACTCTATTACACGCAGCACCAATCTTTACCCATATCAGACAATGTGACCTAGACAAACTAGAATCATGCTACAATAAAATAGCCAAGTTTGCTACTAACTCAACCTATAGAACCCATCACTGTACTGCACTAAAGGAACTAAACTGGCTTGAGCTAACAACAGCTACTTAACTATCACCAGCTGGGCACAGCCTACAATATTCTCAAATATCCTGAAAACCCTCATTATCCAACCTACTTACTTTACTGTCCATTCTGCAAACTAGTACCCAAGATCTAGTGAAAAATCTCCTCTCCATCACCAAGGCTAACAATAACGTACTGAAAGCGGTCTACTCCACACCTGCCAGAAATCGAACTCTCTTCCCTAGCCGTGTCCACTGCCCTCCACATCCATATGCAAAACTCCTCAAATCGCATCTTCTTAGTACCTGGTTATGCCCTTGTATCACATAACCCTACCCACACTGTTATTAACTCCCCAAACTCCTCTCTGATCACATGCTGGATCTCTGATCCACTGTAGGCTTGGTCATTTGAAAGGGTACCTTTAACTGTAGAATCTTACTTGATATATTTTCTTCTTACCAATGTATAACTGACATTGTCTTTTTACCTATGTTCTATATCTTCTTTTACCTGGAGTATTTTATTCATTTCTTGTTAAATTACTATGTTCAGCATACATGATGAAACCTGTTTTGTGCATTATGCTGGATGTACTGTATTTGTATAACTTGATGCCGGAGCTTTTCTCCCAGGGCCTCTGCTGAAAATGGACCTGGTCCAGTCGGAATTTCCTGGTTAACAAATGTAAAATAAATAATAAATAAAATGCTGCTTGAAGAGTTAATGGATAATGGACAGCCAGATTCCAGGCTTGAACAGCCAACCTGCAGTGAAGGTAAAACTCTGTGCCCCCCTGCTTGTTGACATACTACACCACTCTGTGCAAACCTTCAGAGGGCCTAGAAAGTGCACAGGCTGAAAAGCCTTAAGGGCCAGAATCAGAGCTCTCATCTCTTTGATGTTGATATGGTCTGACTTATGATGGGGGGGCCAGAGACCTTGAATTTCAGGTGACCATGGGAAACTCTCCACTCGATGTCTGAAGTGTCAGAGAACAGTTCTTGAGAAGGAAATGGAGACAAAGGGCAGACCTGGGTTCAGGGTAAGTTGCTGAATCCACCATTCAAATTCCTGATTTAGACATGGAAGGAAAGGCACTCTGAAATCCAGAGGGTGGCAATGCTGAATCTAAACTGACTTGAGGTACTAATGAAGCTTTCACATGTGCAGTCTGGCAAGAGGGGGCACTGAATAGAAGAGGCCATGAATCCCAGGGCTAGAAGAAACACTCAGGCAGGAACAGTAGGCAGAGGAAGAACAGACTGAAGGAAAGCTCTCAAGGACAAAACTATTGGAGATGGAAGAGATGTCAACGTTGGCACTGTCTGAATCATGTAACACATGATCCTCAGACAGAGTCAGGACAGACTTTTGGAAGTTGATAGTGAATCCCAGACTTTGAAAAGCAGACATGGTGAACTCCAGATCCTGCAACAAGCAACTGTGAGAAGGCAGCTAAAGCAACAGGTCTAGATAAGGAAAAATCTGAATGTCTTGGAGCTTGCAAAAGGCAACCACAGGAGCTAGGCATTTTGTGAATACCCATGGGGCAAGTACAGAGACTAAAGGGCAAAGCAGAGAACTGAAAATGAGAGGAAGAAACAGAGAAATGTAAAAACTTCCTGAAAAAGAGGGTGAATGGGAATATAAAAAGTTAAGCATTTTTCAGATCTAATGACACCAGAAAAGCCTGGGATAGTACAAGAGGAAACAGAGTTTGAAGAGTAAGCATCCGAAAGTAATGAACCTTGAGAAAGGTGTTGAGCAAGTACAGCTCCAGAGTAGGCCATGTGCCTGCCTTTCAAGGAACTAGGAACATCCTGGAGTAAAATCCCTTTCCTACTTGGGAAGGAGGGACAGGCTGAATAGTCCCCTGGTCCACCAGGGACCCAAGAACCACTAAGAAAAGAGGAAGTTGTTCCAGAGGAAGTTGGGAAATGCCTGAAAAAGGTGGGGAGAGAATTCCACACCATAAAGTAACCCTGACAGAAGATAGATAGACCTCAAGAATCTGAGGTGATGAGATGCCAGTTTGGAAGACAGAGAAAGAGAGAGAGAGAGAGAGAGAGAGACAAAAGGACAAGACAACCTGGCCGAGGGTTGGAGGCAAGATGTCAAACAGAAGGAGGCCTCTCAGCTAAAGGAGCTTTCTGGATCACAGGTGCATGTCCAGACTTAGCAGGAGGAGGAGCTCACCTACCACTCTGCTTACCTTTTAGTGGCCTGACAAGGCTGTCTGCAAACAAAAGCAGGCCTAGTAGGATAACAAATCTGGAATTTATGGATAGGATAGACAAAAATATTTTTAAGTTCCTGTAATGCCTTACCTTTTTCTTGAAAAGACTTGAACAAAGCAGCAGCAGTCCTAAAAGGATTTTTATTATCAAGTAAAGACTGTAGAAGAAGCCAAGAGTAACAATTCATGACAGACCCAAAGAAACCAGCTCTGGAAGAGGCATCAGCAGCATCATAGTTTCATAGTATAGTACTAGGCTATCTGCCCTGGGGCATTTGTAAGCCTAGCCATAGTGATGTGGCTTTTGCCACCCCATGAAATGGTACAAAAATGTACAGAATAAATTTAGAATACTGTGCCTCTGTCTAGAAGTGACACAATGAAGGTCCCCTTGTATAATAGAATTAGTTTACTGTGTCCCTGTCTAGCAGTGACACAGATGTGACCCCTGGGGTAAACTTACGATCTCCCATCCACTCATCAAGACTTCTTTTGAATACAGTCAGTGAGGGGCTCTGCCTAATACGAACTGGGATCCTGTTCCAAAGCATGGGAAGCCTCTGGGTTATAAATCTATCCCTCCAGCATGTCCTATTCATACTTGAGCCGAGGTTTAAGTCTTTAGCTCTCGTGGTCCTGATGGATATGGATTTGGATTTTTTGAGGTGGAGCATGTCCATCAGATCCTGATTGGACATGGCCTTGTACGTCAGGCAGAGATCACCTCTGAGCAGGCAGTATGCTACTGAATAGAGCTGAAGTTTCTTTAGTCTGGCAGAATAAGACATATGTTGGAGACCCTTGATCCTCTTGGTGAGGTACTTTTGTGGTCTCTCCAGCTGTTGTAAATGCCGGGTGAGGTACATACCAAATGGGGCATTGTACTCAATCATGGGTCTGATGAGGGAGGAATATAGGGGTACAATGACATCCTTGGATCTGGATGTGAATCCCTTCATGATGAGGTGTGCAAGGTAGAATGTTTTTCTAACCACTTTGGCAACGTGGGTGTCAAATGAGAGGTCGCTGTCGACTTGGGTCCCTAGGTCTCCAATTACTTTTTCTGTACTCAGTGGGTTGCTGTCTATGTGATAATTTGTGGGTACTTTGTTTTTCCCAAAGGGATGACTATACATTTTTGGCATTCAGTTTAAGGCCGTGACTCGCACCAGTTGTCCATTTCTGTGAGGCCTTTTTGTAGGATGTGTGTGTCTGCTGGTGTATCGACTATGGCGCCTAGTTTGCAGTCATCTGCGAACTTTGTCAGCCACAGCCCTCCCATGTTTGCTTTAACATCTGAGAAATAAATGCCGAACAAGAGGGGTCCCAGGACAGATCCCTGTGGGACACCACTTGTGACTGGCTTTGAGTCTGACATTGCTCCAGCGATTTTAACTTTATGGGTTCTGTCCTTTAGCCAGTTTGCAACCCATCTAGTGACATAAGGGTTTACGTTTAAGCTGTTGAGCTTATCTATGATGCCTGAGTGGGGTATTGTGTCGAAGGCCTTAGCCAAGTCCAGGTATGCTGTATGGACTGCTTTGCCCTCATCGATGGCTCTAGTGACCGTTTCGAAAAAGTCAACCAGGGTTAAAAGGCAGGATCTGCCCTTTACAAAGCCAAACTGGGTGGGGTCAAGTGTCTGTAGGTCCCCTATGTCTCTGTTTATGAGTTCCATAATGATTCTTTCCATAGCTTTGCAGACCAGGCTTGTTAAGCTTATGGGGCGGTAGTTTCCAGGGTCTGTAGAGGCACCCCCCTTGTGGAGTGGGACCACTGTTGCTGTACGCCAGTGTTCAGGTACATATCCCAAAGTAAGGCTAAGGTTAAATAGCATTTTTATGTGTGGGTTTAGCTCCTCTTGAAGTTCACATAACACGCAACCCGGGATACCGTCAGGTCCCATTGATGCTGTGTTTTTTGCTTTGTTAAGGGCGGTTCTCACTTGGACATCTGAGATGACAGAGAGATTACATTCAGCTGGGATAAGTATTTCTTCTTTTGGGGGTGAAGGAGGGGAGAAATTTGCACTGAACCTGTCAGCCAGAATGTTGGCAATATCTGTGGGTTCAGTGTATTTTATGTTGTTGTGAACCAGCTCTGAGCATATCTGAGGGTTTCCAGCCAGGTTTCTAACACAGCTGAAGAAGGCTTTGTGGTTATCTTTAGTGTCCTTAGCGATTTTTCTCTCATAGTTGGCCTTGGATGTTTTTATGAGAGAACATAGTTTTCTGCTAATGTTGATCAGAGATGTCTTCCCTTCCTGGGATTTTGCTCTGACGTGCAGTAGCTTCCTTCTTTTGTTATACAATTTGTTTATGGCTGAGGTCCACCAGACAGGACGCTTACATTTGGTGGAGAGGGACTTGGATTTGTTTGGGATTGCATGATCCATGCATTCTTGGAGATGTCCATAAAAAGCATTTGTGAAGGATTCGGCATTGTGGGATGTGGTATCCACTGGCACAGTGGGCTTAAAGGATACCATCTCAGTCTTAAGAAGAGTGAAGTCTGCTTTTGAGACGTTTTTCACTGTGGTCTTTTGTGCTGGGAGTGGAGGTGGGATATGTATATCCAGGGTGATTAGTTTGTGGTCAGATCTCACTAGTGAGGGGTATACTTCCTGTGTGGAGCATTTTGTCCCCATGTTTGTGATGATCAGGTCTAGTATATTATCTCCCTAGTGGGAGAGGTGACTAGTTGTTCCAGTGCATTTGAATTTATGAATTCCAGGAACCTTTGGGCTAGGGTATTAGGGCTAGAATAATATACCCAATCTATGTTTGGGTAGTTGAAGTCTCCTAGTATGATGGTATTTTGTGATACATTCATATCCTCCAATGTCTTCAGGAAGGCTGAGTGGGGTTCTTGAGATTGGGAGGGTGGTCTGTAACATGCTACCAGTTGTATAGCAGTTTTGCCTATGGTTAGTTGCGCCTGTATGGTCTCTGATGCTTCATGTGTTGCTACTAACCTGGAGGTGTGGGTGTCCTTGATGAATATGGACACCCTCCCTCCCTTTGTGGTTTGGAAAGCATGATACGAGGTATAGCCTGGTAGCGCTGGGGTGCTCTCCAGAGCCTTGAACCAGGTTTCAGTTACTGCACAAACGTCGATGTTCTCCATGCTGAGGAGCACATCAAGTGCCTGCATCTTGAGGTTTAGACTTCTGGCGTTGAGCAGCATTACCCTTAGTTTTTTTCCATTTTTGTTTTCTAAGGAGGTGGGTTTGTCTTTTGAGCCTTGCCTAAAAAAGGCACAATGGGGGTGGCAAGAGCCTTAGCCAATATCCGGAAGCCCAGTGGTGACAGGTGTAAGCCATCCCTTGTGAAGCAGCGTGGCTTGTCCAACATGTCATCCCAGGCAGACAGATATTGGATCCCCTTAGAATGACACCAGTACTTGAGCCAATTGTTAAAGCTGATCATCTTGTCTTTGTATTGTGGTATCATTCTTGGTGAGGGCAGGATGCTGCTCAGGGTCAGGGTCATACCAGCCTGGGCTACATAATCGGAGAGCTCCTCTATGTCTCTTTTCATGTAGTCCAGGGAGGTACGTCTCAGGTCATTCACACCAGCATGGACAATGACGGAGTCATATTTGTACTTGCTTTGGAGTGACTTGAGTGCGTGTTATGTGGCGGATCCTAGCTCCCGATAGACAGCTCACAGTCACCTTCTCCTTGTTCAGCCTGGTCAGCGGGACATCAGTGTGTCTGACTATAGAGTCACCTATTACTAGTGTATCAGGCAAGGTGTTTGGCCTTAAGGGCTGTGATTTGTTGACACACTGATTTATTGAAGTATGTGTTGCATGTGTTTTGTTTTGAGGTGGTGGATGTCTGCTTTGGGAGCCTCTGTTTTGGTACGTTTTTTATTAGAGCCTCCGAGTATGTCTTTGTGTTTTTATGTGTTTGGTTTGCAGTTGTGGTAGGTATATGTGGGACTGGGATTATTGTGTGTGTGGTTGCCATCTCCTCCTGTCTGGTCATGCCAGCCCTGAGTTGAGAGAGTTCAGCCTCCAGTTTGGCTATATAGTTGCATCTCTCACATGTATTTGTGTTTGTTGGGAGGAGGAGATGGTTGTCTGTGTACATGAGACAATTGTAGCATTGTCTCAAGATACCCATATTGACCAGCTGAACTGGAGACTACGCCAGTAATCTACCACTCGACATGCTAGAACAGTATAAGGGAGTGCTGTACCTTTAAGGGAAGTGGATATTCACAGGGGTGGTAAGTAGATGTAGTGCTTTACTTAGTCAGAGAGTGCTTACTTAGTAGAGAAGTATTGAGAACAAGTGCTAGGCTTATAATATAGTGAGTAGTTTGGTTATACTAAGAGTAGAGCTTCCTTAAGGAAAAATTTGAAGAGCAGACTTGGCTGAGCCAGAAAAAGTTTAACCTTGTTTAACCGGCACTGCGCTATGCGCACAACCGCGCAAAGCTGTGCAAATGTGGATTTTAAACAGTGAACTACAAAAGAGCTAGAAATGGTCCAAAGCAACCAATTACTACAGCGTCTTGTGCTGAGGTCACTTCCTACAGGGACAGGTAGGCTGCTCAAGGCTCCCCACTCCCACTGGTGAGCAAAGAAACTTCCTTCTATCCAAGTAAGGTAATGGACAACACAGGAACTACACCACAGCCCAGAATACAGCAATGCCTGTAAACTGGTCTAAACTAGTCAAGGAAGGCGGGAAAACAAGGATTATTTTTTTTTGGTTTTTTTTTTGGTAGAAACGCACAGAAAATGCAGAAACAGTGATAAATTAGTTACACAGGCTAGCACACTTTAGTGGGCAGCCTCCACAGTTAAATTAAACAAACAAACAACAAACTTTCGATCAAATTCGACTAAAATGTAACTTTAAGTGCAGATTTTAAAATAATGCAGCAAACAGTTAAAAAAAACAGTTCAAGTTAGTTCAGGGTAAGCTACAGAAGCTATTCCAAGTGAAAAAAAAGCAAAGATACTTAAATCCAGAAAGTAGTCGCTTTTCTGAGTTCCCTGCTGCTAGGACCACTCTGCAGACCCACGAGGAGCTTGTCTGAGCAGTATAGCAGAAAAAAAACGCCCAGAGGTGGATTTTAAACAGTGAACTACAAAAGAGCTAGAAATGGTCCAAAACAACCAATTACTATAGCTTCTTGTACTGAGGTCACTTCCTACAGGGACAGGTAGGCTGCTCAAGGCTCCCCACTCCCACTGGTGAGCAAAGAAACTTCCTACTATCCAAGTAAGGTAATGGACATAGCTGCACTTGATATAATGGCGAGGCACTTGAGTGGTAGAACCCAAAACAGATAAAGCAGAAGACTTACTCTTAGAATCAGGGAGGTCAGAAATAACCTGACAAGCCTGGGCAGTAAAGGCCAGGGCATATCTAGTCATGTGGGTCTGGTAATTGATGTCCCAGAAGGCCAAAGTAGAAGCAGTATAAACCTTCTTACCAATCTTCTCCACTGCTCTTACTATCAGCAGAAGCTTGGAAGAGGGCAAAGGCTTACAAGGCTTGTCATGGGAGACTGACACCACAGCAGGGTCAGCAGGAGGACATTTCAGTAAGAATTGACAATCTTTAGGATCCTTATATAACCTTTGCATTAGGAAACTGAGAAAAAGGAGATTCAAAAGCAGCTACAAAGCTGTCGAACAAAGCAGCCAACACAGATGTACTGCAGAAGATTTAGGAGTGTCCAGCTAAAACAACTCATAATACCTCTGACACCTGAGAAAAATCCCACTTAAAAGTATTCAGCATTCTAGCTATTGTGTCCCCAAAAGACAATTCCTCAAAAGGAGACTCAGGACTAATGGGCTTCTTTTCATCAGAGCCATAAGCCAAAGGTGAAGGTATTTGGGAAGAGTAAGACAGGGACTCTCTTCATCAGACCTTGAATCCTCATCTGAAGATCTGTAATCCCTGGGCTGTTTGGAAGGAGTTGAAGTCCAAGGGGCAGTAGGCACAAAAACCCCTTGCGGAGACTTTGTGGCAATTAAGTCATTAAGCAGGCCCTGAGTAAGTTCCTGCCATCCCCTTTGAGAGTCCTTACAGCATACAGAAGAATGCTTAGCCTTCTGCTTTTTCTTGGTAAGCATCAAGCCCTTATAAACACCGGAGGTTGCAAACCCTGGCAGTATTCAATAAAAATACCTGGAACCTCTTCCCAGACCAGAATCTGTGGAATCCCAACAAGATCCTTTGAAATAATCAACCACAGTTCCCCCCACAACGTCTGGAGCAGACACCTGCAAAGCATCAGAGGATGTGCAAAAGGAAAAATCCATGCCAGCCTCTGACAGGGTCACAGCAGAAGAATCAGATAGACACTGGATGGCCTACAGAGCTATCACCCCCTCCTAGAGAAACATCCAATGGAGAGACAATACTCAATGCAATACAGCAGGAATTAAAATAAAAGTTAGCCAGTTAAAATCTACAACAAACTAAGTTATGCGCTTTTGTTCCAACCTCTTAATACGGAACTTCTTCAGAACCATCAAAACACATACTGAAAATGAATTAAATAGTCTCTAAAAAAATAATTAAAATCACATGACTTAAAATTATCAATTACAAGACTTTAAATCCTGTTTTGCAATTAAAACACTTTGAAGAGCAAATTTCGTTGAACCCTGGATATGCTGTTGAATATAACCCCAACTGCCATTACAATTCACATAAGTTTAATGTAAATCTAGGTCATGCAAACCACAGGAATACAGTGCTGAAGAGCAAAAATGCCAACCAAATAATAAGTTATAAGAAATATGCGACTTATCAAGGAAATCATCAACAGGTATTGTGATTTATTTAAGAGTCTTACTGATGTGGATAATTTCCATTCATTTTGTATATAAAAAGGCCTTACCTTAAAAGAAGTAATAGAGCAGAAGTAAAGTAAAAACAGCCATCAGAATGGGAGGAAAAGAAAGAAAAGTACATAAAAATGTGTAAGATGCTCTCAATGTGTGTATATTAGTAATACTGATTGCGTCTATATCCCTAGCAGAGACATTATGATTAGAGCTAAGGAACACAGCAATTGTGACAGTAAAGGGTTAGTTTACTTGGCTTTCTGTAACGCATGTAAAGCGTTTTATGCAGGCAAAACTGAAAGAGCCTTACAAAAGCACATTTATGAGCACTATCATTGTATCAAAATTCAAAATATGAATAGTGCCATATACAAACATAGCATTAATTGTAAAAATGTCAAGCTTTTCTTTTTGTATTGGAATCTATACCATGGAATAATACAGGTTGTATGTAGGAAAAGAAAACTGAGTACAGACAGACATACTGGCAAGTGGTCCTACAGGCAAATGAAGCTCTGGGCCTGAATAACATATCCTTAGCCAGTTTTAAAGATGAGACCAGCTAGACTGTAATTTATGGTTGAATTAAGTTTTTAAGAATAGAGTTTGTTACATGGCTCTATTTAAATATATTTATATTTATTTTATATTTTATATCTTAGATTTTAAATATACGTGGTTAATCATGTTCATTCATAGAAGTATAGAGTATTCCTATTATTAGCGTTTTTAGTATTCCATTATCAGATGGTAATATGTACAGCTGGTAAAATGACTTGGGAGTAACATTTAGTTCAGGTTACTGGAACATATAAGAATTAATCCTACACAGAGCCTTCTTACTATTTTTACCCTTACTGATTTTCCACTTTTAATGCAGTAATTCATTATACCATTCTTTTATGGTAAATGAGATAAATATATTATAATTATTTTAATATATATATTTACATACAATTACATACATTCACATCACTTGGTGATGATCACTGTTTTACACACTGATTTTATATTTTGTATTCTGCTTTATAGTTTTTTGATTTTTGTAGTTGTTGTATATGCTCTATTTGACCGTATTTGTTTTATATGTTTTACAAGCAGTACAAGTTTCAATATTAGATCTCTAAAAAGACCTGCCCCTTTAGCTTTTTTGGGGGAAAGTTAATTGAATTGACTATTTCTTAATTAACTTCCTTTTGGAAACAGTTAAAAGAAGGGAGTCTTGTGATTTGGAATAGGATCTGAGAAGTCCCAGTATTGGGATGAAAAACGCAGTGACAAAGTTAGAGTGTTTAATTTTTTTGTTGTTGTTTTATTTTGAAATAAAGTTTGAGCACGGGTGATGAAGTTTTCGTGCTGCTGTATTTTTTGCACCTTCCCAGTGCTTAACTTGTTTATTAAATGTAAATCTACCATTCTTCCCTGAGGGTCCTTCTTAACTTGATCTATCACTAAAAAAAACAAACCTGGTGGGTGTTAAATAACATAATATGTTTATATAGAGCACTCGTAATCTTATTTTTTTAATGATTTAAATATGCTCAGATATATGCTCTTTAAATTTTCTTGACAGTTTACCCACATAATAACCTGAACAAAAGAAACATTGGGCCAAATAAACATTTTTTGTTTCACAGCTATAATGTCCAAAAATCAAATATGTACATCCTCTAACATTAAAACTACTCCCACTAATGATGTATTTGCATTGTGAACAGAATCCACACTTACCAGTACCAGATTTTTACAGCAACATTTTCATTTTCCTCTCATTTTCTAATAAATGTTTTAACGAAAAGTCCTTCTTATAAGTAAAACAAGGTTTCTCCCCAAGTTTTTTAATCAATGCTGGATCTAGAAGGAATAAATTCCAATTTTTCTTAATATATTCACTATAGCATTACTATCCAAGGAAAATGTAGAAATAAAAGAAATCCTATTGTATTCGATTTTACAAGCTTGTGTTGGCCTAATAACTTCAAAACCTTGGTTCAAGATATGGGAATAGATACCCTGCATTGTTTTTGCCACCACTTCCTCTCTTATTTTATTTAAAAAATTAGTGGGATAATCCCTAGCACCAAACAGTCATCAATTTGTCACATTCCAAGAAAAAAGTTTCCAAATCAGTTATCTTCCTTGTCAAAAGTACTAACTGGCACTTGACTACTGATTTTTCTGGTGTCTAGGGTGCCAGCCAGAAAAATGCAGATAAGAACGGGAAAACGTAAGTTTTCGATATATATTGGAAATAAACCTATTATATGTCAAATACTTCCTAATCTCAACATCGAAAAATGAAATCTTATTCAAATCAAAAGAATAGGAAAATTTTTAAAAATATACAATTATTAATGTATACCAAAAATTCATGAAGTTTTTCCTGTGTGTTGTTCCACAGCAAAAATACATTATCTAGATATCTGGTGTATACAGACCAACATTGGGCAAAATTACTGTTAAAAATAAATAAGTCCTCCCATTCCACCATGACATAATTTGTAAATATGGGGGTGCAAGCTGCACCAATAGCTACCACCGTTGTTTGCCTAAAATACTGACCCTCAAAAAACAAAAACTGTTTTTCAACACAACTTCCATTAGAACCACCATAGCATTGATTTTAACTGTTCTTAAATCAACATGCTTGAATAGCTTGTTTAAACCAATTCAGGCCAGTGTCATGTGGAATGACAAAAAGACTGAAGATCAGTACGTACAAACATACTGGCTGGTTGAAAAGCAGCATTATTTAACATTTCTAAAAAGTGCCATGAGTGTGTACAAATGAGAGCTATTTTGCCCAAACCTTTTTTTCAAATTTATATTCAAAAACTTTGCTAAAAAATGTTTTTCATCGAACAGCATCAACAATGAGTCAGAAAGGGGTGTGCAATATTTTTGTGTAACTTAGGAATGCCAGGGTTGAAACAAACTTGCTCTTTACATTCTGTTTTGCAATTAAAGCACTTTGAAGTCATGTAACTGAATATAGTTTTAAGTCATGTGATTTTAAAGTGCTTTTAATTATTTTAGACTATTTAATTCATTTTCGGGATGTGTTTTGTTAGTTCTGAAGAAGTTCCATATTAAGAGTTTGGGTTTGCTGTGGATTTTAACTGGCTGACTGTTTTTTTCTTTTAATTTGGGCTGCACTGCAACGGGTATTGTGTGTTTATTAGAGGTTTATTTCTGTCCTTCGGTTCCTGGTTTGTAAACATCCAATGGAGGCCAGACAGCCACAGAACCCTATCCAAGATTTCTTGGCCTTCTTCTTACTTAACAGTACCTCAGGGTTAATGGATTCTGCCATGCTACCCTGGTCTAAAAATTTAAGCCTATGCTTTTCTATACAGATGGCCAGGGAAGGCAACTGGCTTTTAAGAGTCTTGGATACAAACACTTTACAAATGTTACAGGATGTACGATCATGGGAAGCACCCAGACAAGAAAGACACTGTTTGTGACTATCCTTATGGGGAGCCTGCCTCCTACATTGACATTTTCCCCTCTTGAATGACATGACCTGCAAAATAATTTTATATTTTTTTTAAGGGCACCTGTTTAAGCAACACACTGGTGTAGCTATGGGTGCTGCCTGTGCCCCAATTTATGCCAATTACATCACGGCTTATTGGGAGCAAAACTACGTTTTTACAAGTGAATTCAGGCAGTTTATAAAATTATATACACGTTACCTTGACGATATATATATATATATATATATATATATATATATATATATATATATGTATATATATTTATTATATGGGAAGGTGAGCGTGTAATCTTAGACGCCTTCTTAGAATACATTAACAACACAGCATGGTTTTTAAAGTTTACCCATGACCTTGATGCGGATACCATTACATATTTGGATGTCAGATTAACTTTTGATAATACATTGGAGACGATTAAATCTAACATGCATAGAAAATCCACTTTTTCAAATTCCTATCTTCAATATAGTAGTTGGCACCCAAGGCACCAAAAAAGAGCCATTGTAAAGGGTCAAATGGTGAGAGGTGCCAGGATGGTCAGTGAGGAGGAGGATTTTATCGAAGAATTGAATTTTATGACTACCTTATTTCTAAATAGAGGATATCCAAAGGAGTTATGCCTAGAATTGTTTAAAGAGATTAAATATAAAAGAGATATGGGTTTCTATACTCCCATCCTTAAAGGTGGTGATATGGGCACTTCAAACATTACACCTGATATGGTAGCTGGTTTAGGAAGATTAGATGTACATCCATTGCACTATGTTTTAACTTATAATTTTGACTCTGAATACATAACAGGCATGGTTAACAGAAATTGGGGAATTTTGCAATTGGATAAGAATATAGCAGCCAAAATGGCTTTTTTACCTAAGTTTATTTATAGGAAGGATATCTCTTTAAAAGAGATTTTTGAAAGATGTTCCCTTTCCCTAAGTCAATGTAACAGTAGGGCATCCGGCAATTTCAAATGTGGGAGATGCACTATTTGTGAACATATATTGGTAACAGGCAGTACTTTGACATTCAATCAACATCACATTTATATTACAGGCCATTTTGATTGTTACATGAAAAATGTGGTTTATTTGGCCAAGTGTCAAGTATGCCCTGTCTTTTATGTGGGGAAAACCTGTCGTTTTTTTTAGAGAAAGGGTAAAAGAGCATCTATTGGACATTAAACATTTAAGATTAATTAATGCTTTAACCAGACATATCTCCAGTTGTTCGGAACATTTTTTTTAATTTTGTGTATTGCAACAAATCAAGTATGACTTACAGGGTAGAACTTTAGAGATGCATTTAGATTTATGTGAGCTTAGATGGCAACTTAGATTGGATGCGCATTGTCACCCTGGGTTGAATGACTGTTGCACGATTAAGCCTGTTCTTAAGCTCAAACATATTTTGGGATAACATATTGATGCATTCAAACACACATTGAGTGTAGTTTATTTAGTTTTTTATGTTGTATGTGGACATTATATCTATTTATATTTAGTATTCATTGTTTTTATCATTATTTTCATTTATTGTACGCTTGGTTATTTTAATTAATTTTTTACTAGATAAAACATTTTAAAGGTTAATGATTTGGGTGGGGTCTGTGTTTACTATTTAAGTGGTTTTTCATGGTTGATTTTTATTCTGAAGAAGTCCATTTGGGATGAAACCTAGGTAAATCGACTGTGTTGTGCTGTTCTGCAATAAATTCCATTTTGGGTCCGACCTCGTTCTTCATTTTTGGTGTTATGACCTGCAAGTAACCAAGAGGATGAGACCAAAAGAAAAAAAAAAAAAAGAGAGACCCCTACGGGGCACTTATCTAATGGCTAGGTATTCAGTACAGCAAAACGGCGTGCAGACCATTGAGAGATGATGGCATTTGGAATGTGGTGGCAAAGAAGTTCTAGGTAACTGTGTCCGTACATCAGCTTTATGCACTGTATGAGGAGTATAATACATGTGATGTACAAGGCAAACAAGATCTAAAAGCTTTGGTATCCTTGGCAGGATATCCCCAAGGTGAAGAATACTGCAACAGTGATATAGAAAGACATATAACAGATTCCTGTAAAAATGTTAGGTTTGTTGGACCTAAATATGCCAAGCCTGTTTGGTGAACTATGAAATTAACTAATCCAACGAGAAAGAAAAGAAACTATAGACTATATAAAGCTTGGATCATCTGCCACTATTAAAGAAAGAAATAAAATCTGCAAGAAATTAAAAGACTACTCAAATGTGCTAAAAGTGCACACGAGGACTCACTAGTAGTGTATAAAACTGAAAATAAACTCAAACTAAATTAATAATGTTACAAATGAGAATACTAGACTTGGACCAGTCATGAATGAGAGCTTTCTTACAAGCAATACTGAGGATATTGCAAACCTACTAAATGAATATTATGCGACATTAGTAAGGTAGGAAAACCCAACACAACCAAATCACCTAGAGCCATATTTTTACACAGTTGGGTGGCTAGCCCTGTCACAGCATGCAGTCTGTGATCTGTGTTGTCCTATCATGAGGATGCTGCACACCACGGTAGATGCCCAAAGCAGTTGGTTTATACAACTGTTTCCCCCAATAACGCACCATGTAGAGTCTGTGCTGCTGCCCACAGCACCATTCTTTGGTGAGTTTGAGATGGAAACACTCAGTACGTTTTTCAGAGGTGAGAGGAAACCCACTGAGACAGAGGGAGAACATGCAACCTCCAAAGAAGCATTGGCCAGAGGTCAAGTTTAAACCTTGTACCATGTGCATGGGAAGCAAGGACCATAACCATTGTGCCAAATGGTCTCTTTGGGCATCTACTGGGCAGTATGGTATCCTCATGATAGTAAAACATGGATCAAAGACTGCACACTGTGACAGGCCTAGCCACTTGACAGTGTAAAATATGTCTCTAGTTGATTTGGTTGTGTTGACTAATGCTGCCACATGGGCATGGGGTATTTGCCGGTGATAAGTGGGTTGAGGACCTAGCCTACTCTGACCCATGCTAATGGTGGGTGGGGTGTATTTGCCCTACTGGCCAGTGTTTGCCAGACAAAGCCCAGCAGCCCTGGGTCAATAAGCTACTGGCTGGCTGGGGTGCAAATGCCTAGTCTGGGTTACCTGTGATATCTATGTTGAGTGAAAACTGGACGTAAAACCAATCAACCTGTCAAACAGGAACTAAGAACTGCTACACTTAATGTAGGTTCACTGGCAGGATGCAGCTTAGAAGTATCTAATATAATGGCAAGGAGGAGGATGGACATCCTATGTATCCAGGAGACAAGATGGAAGAGCAGTGCAACAAAGTCACTTGGCTTAGGATACACGGTCTACTACTCAGTAGGTAGAAAGGCTAGAAATGGTGTGGGAACTGTGTTGAGGGAGAGGCTTCAGAAAACCGTGATGGATGTCATCAGAATTAGTGACATACTCATGGCAATCAGACTCCAGCCTAACGATAGGCTAAAATTATGAATACTACCCTATGCCCCACAGCAAGTTTGTGATGAGGAAAACAGTGTATTCAAACAGCAATTACAGGACTTACTACATAAAGCAGGACAACAAGTGTTAATAATGGGTGACTTGAATGCATGCATCAGGACAGACAGGCTTCAAGAACTACCTAGATCCACATGAGTGGGTCAACAGGAATAAACCAACTGAGCCAACACATGGTTAAGAAAGAGAGAGAGACACCTTCAGAAGATCACATACAGGAGTGGCAAATATGCAACAGAGGCAGACTTCCTCCTAGTAAGAAAAGGGCACTGGGGTAGAATCAGGGATTGCAAAGTCATCCCTAGTGAAACAGCCCACAGCATAAACAAATGGTTACCATAATCAACTGCAAGCAGTGGTCAGAGAAGGCTCTAAGGTTAACACAGACCAGGCTGATGACCTGAAGTGGACTGGAGAGAAAGCATAAAAGTTCAGGGAATTCTTGAGGAGCTACAGCCATGAGTAAGAACAGGAAATAGGTGGAGTTGAAGAAGAAGAATGGCAGCACCTCAAAATAGCATGTGTGAGCACTACACAACAGATATGCAGCCGAGCCAGGTATGGGAATAAGGTACATAAGGAAAATTGGTGGTGGAATGTAGAAGTCCAGGAAGTCATCAAGAGAAAGGAGGAGTGCAGGAAAAACTGGAAGCTAGAAAAGATGGACTAGGCTAGGAAGGAATACAGTTTGGCTAACAAAAGAGTTGCAATAGCAAAGAACAAGGCATCAGAGGCACTCTACCAGCTTCTGGAATGTAAATCAGTAGAGTGGATAAAAAAACTATAGCAGGTTTCAAGGCAAAGATAGAAAGTCAAAGAAGACAAACACCCTTCATAATGTATGTCAGCAACAACCTGCTCACCAGTCAACAGGACAAAGGCAGATAGGAATGATTACTTCCAACAGCTTCTGAATGAAGAAAACCCCAAAGAAGCTGTACTGTCCCAGATACAGCCTAAGATGAGACAAGAACTTCAGCAAAGAATTGGGGAAAGGGATGTAAAACTGAAGGCACATGGGATGAAACTGTTTACAAATAACATAGCTGTAATGGCAGCAAATGGCAGAGTTCAGAAGAAGATGAGAATTGGGATAGAAGGGAAATACTAGAATAGGTTAACAGCTTCAAGTACCTGGAAAGGATGGTTGAGAAGGGATATCTGAATGAGGAGGTCAAAGCTAGACTCAGAGGGGCTGCAGCCAACTTGCATGGAGTGTCAGGTGTGATATTATGACAGAAGAATGCCAAAGAAGCTGAAAAGTAAGGTGTAGAAAACATTAGCATGACCAGTACTACTGTATGGTACAGAAATCTGGGCAGTAAAGACAGAGCAGATAAGAAAGCTAGAGGCGATGGAGATGAAGTGGCTGAGAGAGGTGGTAAGATGCACACTGTGGGACAGATCATGAAATGAGAACATAAGGGCAGAAGCCAAAGTAGCTCCAATTGCAGAAAAGGTCAAACAGAACACATTACAGTGGTTTGGGCACATGTGCAGAAAAGAAGACAATCTGGTGAAGATGATTTGAGACAGAAAGGAAGAAGGCAAGAGGAAACAAGGGCATCCAACAGAGGTGTATGGACTGTGACAGAAGACCTGTGCCAGTCAGGCATGAGTGTTGAATAAGGCAGAAGAGTGGCATTGAATAGAAAGAGATGGCGACAGGTGCCACAACACCTCAACCCCATACAGAAAATGGGAAAAAGGAGGTTGAAAATGAGGAGTAAGATAAATGGAGAATCTCGCAGTGAAGAAATTAAATCTTGATAAATATTCCTTTATATATCCCATTTTATTGAGGATATGGTTAGAACAGCCATATTAAGTGTTGAAAGCAGGACACTTGGTACAGACCCATTTTACTAATAGTCCAAGGGATGATTTGGTGGAAACCTTAACAATATTGGCACTTGCTCACTAAAGCAATTATATAAGTCAGCACTAAAAAATTAAAAGCACTACACCCTCACAAACTCCCCTTGAGTACCTTGTTCCCCATTGGCCCTTTTTTTCAATTATAAAGGAATTCCCAATATTATTCTAGCATGTCCAAAGGTCAGTTGTCAATCTCCTCTCCGGTCCAGCTGGTGAATCTGGGAATCTTGAGGCAATGTTACAACTGCCTCATGTACACAGACAACCCTCTCCTCCTCCCAACAAATTCCAACACATGTGAGAGATGCAACCATATAGCCAAACTGGAGGCTAAGCTCTCTCAACTCAGTACTGGCGTAACCAGTCAGGAGGAGAAGGAAACCACACTCACTACAATTCCAGTCTCACATAGACCTACCATGACAGCAAACCAAACACATAAACGCACAAAAACATACTCGGAGGCTCTAAATAAAAATCTGCCTAAGCAGCAGAGTCCTCCAAAGCAGACACCCAAGCAACCGCTATCCCAAAACAAAACACGTGCAGCACACAGCTCACAAAGCCAGTGTGCCGAACAGTCACAGCCCTTAAGGCTAAACAACACACCTGATACAATTGTAATAGGTGACTCTATCGTCAGGCACACTGACGTCCCGCTCACCAGGCTAAACAAGGAGAAGGTCACGGTGAGCTGCCTGTCGGGCACTAGGATCCACCACATAACACAAGCACTCAGGTCACTCCAAGGCAAGTACAAATATGACTCAGTCATTGTCCATGCTGGTGTGAATGACCTGAGACGTACCTCCCTGGACTACATGAAAAGAGACACAGAGGAGTTCTCTGAGCATGTAGCCCAGGCTGGTATGACCCTGACCTTGAGGAGCATCTTACCCTCACCAAGAATGATGCCACAATATGAAGACAAGATGATCAATTTCAACAACTGGCTTAAGTATTGGGGTCATTCAAAGGGGATCCAATGCCTGTCAGGGTGGGATGACATGCTCGACAAGCCACGATGCTTCGCTAGGGACGGCTTGCACCTGTCACCCCTGGGATTTCGGATATTGGCAAAGGCTCTTGCTACCCCCATAGTGCCTTTTTTAGGCAAGGTTCAAAAGACAAACCCACCTCCATAGGTATCACAAGGGATAAGAAACTAAGAGTAATGCTACTCAATGCCAGAAGTCTAAACCTCAAGATGCACTTTTCGAAACTCTCCTTAGCATGGAGAACATCAATATCTGTGCAGTAACAGAAACCTGGTTCAAGGCTCCCAAGAGCACCCCAGCACTACCAGTTTATACCTCATACCATGCTTTTTGGCCCCAAAACTTGGACCGAATCACAAAAGGAGGGGTAGTATCAATATTCGTCAAAGATACCCACACCTCCAGGTTGGTGGCACAGCACAAAGCATCAAAGACTATCCATGTGCAACTAACAGTGGGTAAAACTGCCTTCCAGTTTATAGCCTGCTACAGACCACCCTCCCAAACCCAGGAACCCCACTCGGCCTTCCTGAGAACACTGGAAAATATGAAGGTCTCTCCAAACACCATTATATTGGGCGACTTCAACTACCCAAACATAGACTGGAAGCATTACTCTAGCTCCAACACCCTAGCCCAAAGGTTCCTAGAATTTATAAACTCATTTTATGGAACAACTTGTTACCACTCCCACAAGAGGGGAAAACATACTGGACCTGATCATCACCAACATGGGGACTCTATGCTCCAGACCAGAAGTGTATCCCTCACTGGTAAGATCAGACCATAAACTAATCTCACTGGATATTCACATCCCGAACCCACCCCCTGCCCAGAAAACCACAGTGAAAAACTTCTCCAAAGCAAATTTCACACTCCTCAAAACCGAAGTGAAATCCTTCAAAGCCCCCGGGCCTGTGGAAAATACGGCCCAGACCGCAGAATCCTTTATAAACGCATTCTATGAACACCTTCAGGAAAGCATGGATCATGCAATCCCAAATAAAACCAAGATCCAATCCTCCAAAGGCAGACGTCCTGTCTGGTGGACCCCAGCCATAAACAAACTATACAATAGAAGGAGGAAGCTACTACATGATAGAGCAAAATCCCAAAAAGGGAAGGCATCTCTGATCAGTATTAGCAAAATACTACGGACACTCATAAAATCGTCTAAGGCCAGCTTCGAGAGAAAAATTGCACAGGATACTAAGGATAATCACAAGGCTTTCTTTAGTTATGTTAGGAACCTGGGTGGGAATTCCCAGATATGCTCAGAATTAGTCCAAAATGGCAAAAAATACACCAAACCCGCAGACATTGCCAACATCCTAGCTGACAGGTTCAGGGCAAACTTCTCCCTCCCCTCCCCACCAAAAGGGCAAATATCTATCCCAGCAGAGTGCTGCCCCCTTGACATCTCAGATGCTCAGGTAAGAGCCGCCCTCTCCAAAGCAAAAAACACAGCATCAATGGGACCAGATGGTGTCCCGGGCTGCGTCCTACATGAACTCCAAGAAGAGCTAAACCCAAACATAAAACTACTGTTCAATCTCAGCCTTACTACAGGATATGTACCCAAAGAGTGGCGTACAGCAACAGTGGTCCCTCTCCACAAAGGTGGTGCCTCAACGGATCCTGGAAACTATCGCCCCATAAACCGGACTAGCTTGGTCTGCAAAGCTATGGAAAGGATCATCATGGACCTCATAAATAAAGATATTGGGGACCTACAGACACTGGATCCTACCCAGTTCGGCTTTGTTAAGGGCAGATCCTGCCTCTTAAACATGGTCGATTTCTTTGAAACAGTCACCAAGGCCATTGACGAGGGGAAGGTGGCCCACACAGCCTACCTGGACCTCGCAAAAGCCTTCGATACAATACCCCACTCGGGCATTATAGATAAGCTCATCAGCTTAAATATAAACCCCTATGTCACTAGAGGGGTTGCAAACTGGCTCAAGGACAGAACCCACATGGTTAGAATTGTTGGAGCCATGTCAGACTCCAAACCAGTTACAAGTGGCGTCCCACAAGGCTCAGTCCTGGGACCTCTCTTGTTCGGTATATATTTCTCGGAGGTACAGGCCGACACGGAAGGACTGTGGCTGACAAAGTTCGCAGATGACTGCAAACTGGGCGCCATAATAGACTCTCCAGACGACACAAGCATCCTCCAAAAGGGCCTCATAGAAACAGACAACTGGTGCCAAAGCCATGGCCTCAAGCTAAACGCCAAAAAGTGTATAGTCATCTCCTTTGGCAAAAACAAACTGCCACATAGGTGGTAATCCATTAAGTACAGAAGTAGTAATTAGGGACCTGGGGACCCAAGTTGATAGCAATCTCTCATTTGACAACCACGTGGCAAAAGTGGTTAGAAAAACATTTTATATAGCCCACCTAATCATGAAGGGATTCACATCTAGATCAGGGGAGGTCATCGTGCCTCTTTACTCATCCCTCATCAGGCCCATAATTGAGTACAATGCCCCTTTTGGGATGTACCTTACCAGACACCTGCAGCAACTGGAAAGACCCCAAAAGTACCTCACCAAGAGGATCAAAGGGCTCAAACAGATGCCATATGCTGCCCGGTTAAAGAATTTCCAGCTCTACTCAGTGGCATACCGCCTGCTCAGAGGCGATCTCTGCCTGACGTATAAAGCCATGTCCAACCCGGAATTAATGGACATGCTGCACCTCAGAAAATCCAAATCCCATCGAGCTACGTGCTCGAGAAATTTGAACCTCAGCACTGAAATAAATAGGACATGCTGGAGGGACAGATTCATAACCCAGAGGCTCCCTTCACTCTGGAATAAAATCCCAGTCCAGGTTAGGCAGAGTCCCTCATTGACTCTCTTCAAGAGGAGTCTTGATGAGTGGATGGGAGATCGTAGGTTTATCCCGGGTATCACTTCCGTGTCACTGTTAGACAGAGGCACAGTATACTAACCTCGAAAAAGGGCATAGCAAAATTAATTTAAAATGGGTGGCAAAAGCCAAACACACTCTAGCTACGCTTATAAATGCCCTAGGGCAGATAGCCTATTATGAACCTATGAACCTAATACTATTTAACAGAATTTTGGTGAATACAGAGGTGTTCAGAAGCCAGTATTTTTTGTTCCAATTTATAAGAATAATGGACATTTTATTTTTAACTGATCATCCCATTAGTTTAACATCATTAATGAACAAATGTTTTGAATGGTGTCTACTCTTTACAGGTTCATAGGTGTGTACTAGGTTAATGGCGCTGGGGCCTTTACAAGCCCAACCATAGTATTACCCTGGCATCATGCCACCCAACCTTAGTTCCCAGTGCCTCTGTCGAGTAGAACCATTGGAGTTATCCCTGGGGTGAATTTTCTATTTCCCATCCACTGGATCACGATTTCTCTTGAAGACGAACAGTGAGGTGCTCTGCTTAACATGTACTGAAAGTCTATTCCATAGCATGGGCAGTCTCTGGGTTATGAACTTGTCCCTCCAGTATGTTTTGTTGATTGTGGTAATGAGGTTGAGGTCTCGGGAGCGTGTGGTGTGGACGGATTGGGATTTCTTTAGATATAGCATTTCTAAAAGAGCTGGGTCAGACATGGCTTTAAGTCAAGCAAAGATCGCCTCTAAGTAGGTAATATGAGACGGAGAATAGTTGGAGTTTTTTTGAGTCTGTCCATATAGGACAAGTGTTTAAGGCCTAGAATCCTCTTTGTGAGGTACCTTTGCGGTCTCTCCAGTTGCTGCAGGTGTCTAGGGAGGTACATGCCAAATGCGGGATTGTATTCAATGACTGTCCAAATGAAGGAAGAGTAGAAGGAGACAATGACCTCTTTCTTCCTGGATGCAAAACCCTTAGTAATGAGTTATACCACATAGAAGGACTTTCCGACCACAGTGGCAATGTGGTGATCAAAAGAGAGGCTGCTGTCAACCTGTGTTCCTAGATCTCTTACAACAAGTTCTGCGTTCAGTAGACTACCATCAATGTGGTAATTCATGGGAACCGGGTTTTTCCCAAAGGGGATAATGACACATTTATTGGCATTGAGCTTAAGGCCATGGTTCTGACATCAGTCATTGGTCTCAGTGAGGCCATTCTGTAGGATGTCAACATCACTTGGGGAGTTAATAATAGCTCCCAACTTGCAAACATCTGTGAACTTTGTCAGCCAGAGTCCCTTCGTGTTGGCCTGGACTTCAGAGAAGTAGATACCAAACAGGAGACCCAGGACTGAACCCTGTGGGACTCCACCCGTGACTAGCTGGCAGTCTGACTTGGAGTCAGCTACTTTCACACTGTGGGTTCTATCCGTGAGCCAGTTTGCAACCCACCTAGTGATATAGGGGTTGATGCCTAGCTTACTGAGTTTGTCTAGGATTCCTGAGTGGGGAATGATATCAAAGACCTTGGCCAGATCAAGGTAGGCTGTATGAACCACCTGGCTTTCATCCACACTCTAGTGACTGACTCAAAGAAGTCGATCATGTTGAGCAGGCATGATCTATCCTTCAGAAAACCAAACTGTGTGGCATCCAGAGTTTGGAGATTCCCTATATCCTTGTTTATTAGGTCCATGATGATGAGTTCCATAGCTTTGCATATCAGACTTGTCAGGCTAATGGGGCAATAGTTCCCAGGGTCTGTAAGTCGCTCCTTCTTTGTGGAGAGGGATAACTTTAGTAGTGCGCCATTCGGTAGGGACAAAGCCTGAGGTGAAGCTGTGATTGAACAGAGCACACAAGTGAGGTGCCAGTTCACTCTGTAATTCATGTAGAACACAGCCAGGGATACTGGCAAGTCCCTTGGACAGTGCTGTTTTAACCTGTGCAGCAGTAATACTGGGAGCCTGGCAATCTACTGGTATTGTGATTGGTCCTTTGGAGGGGTGGATAATGTTGACACTGAATCTGTCGGCCAGTATCTGTTGGCTCGGTATAGGAGGTACCATTGTGCAATAGCTCAGTGCAAATCTGGGTATTGCCATGGAGACTCTTTACATAACTATAGAAGGCCTTGTGGTTGTCTTTACTGTCTGCTGCAATTCTCTTTTCATAGCTAGCTTTAGAGGATTTGATGAGGGATCTCAATGTTTTGTTGAGGCTAATAAGGGAGTTTTTCCAGTCTTGGGGACTTCACCTTATTCCGCATCAGTTTCCTCCTGTTGTAGAGTTTGTTAATGGCACGGGACCACCACATTGGCTTCCTTTTTTGGAGGAGAGTGTCTTGGTTCTATTGGGCATGGCGAGATCCATGCATTTGTGTATGTGGTCGTACAGTGCATTGATGTATGATTCGGCAGTTATGCAACTATTCTCCATTTGCATGGGTGCCATGAAGTTAGTCACCTCTGTTTTTAGGAGCCCAAAGTTAGCTTTGGAGAAGTTTTTCATGGTGGTTACCTTTGCAGGGGGGGGTGAGAAGGATGTGGCTTTCCAAGGTGATTAGTTTGTGGTCGGATCTAATCAGGGAGGAGCTGAATATTGGTGTAGAGCAACGGTCGCCCATGTTAGTAATGACCAGGTCAGGGATGTTGCTACCTCTAGTGGGGGTAAGAACAAGCTGGTCCAGGGCAGTGGAATTGATGAACTCCAGGAAACGTTGGGCAAGTGTATTGGTACATGAGAAGTTTTCCCAGTTAATGGAGGGGTCGCTGAAGTCGCCTAGTATGAGTGTGTTAGGTTGGACCCTAATAGTCTCCAGGGTGCTTAGGAACGTGGATTGTGAGTCTTACAACATGGTTGGGGACCTATAGCAGGCTATGTCCTGAATTGCTGCCTTACCCAGTGTTAAGCTGCACCTGAAGTATCTCTGATGCGTTATGTTTGGGCTACCACTCTGGAGGTGTGCGCATCCTTTATGAATATGGAAACACCACCGCCTTTGGAGTTTCGGTCCAAGTTCTGGGGCTGAAAGGTGTGGAAAGAGTTATAGCCTGGAAGTGGAGGGGTGCTTTCTACTGCCTTGAACCATGTCTCTCTTACAGCACAAATGACGATGTTCCCCATTTTAAGGAGTGCTTCGAGCGAGTGCATTTTGAGATTTTGACTTCTAGCGTTGAGTAGCATGACCCTCAGACTGCATTTGTACGTAGCTGTTACGGTGGTAATTTGGTCTTTGGAACACCACCTAAAAAATGCACTATAGGGATGGCATGAGCCTTGGCCAGTATCTGGAAGCCCAGGGGTGACAGATGCAGGCCATCTCTGGCAAAGCATCAAGGTATGTCAATCATGTCATCCCAGGCAGATAGATACTGGATCCCCTTAGAGTGACACCAGAAACTTAGACAAATGTTGAAATCAATAACTTTCTGCTTGCACTGTGGTATCATTCTGGGTGATGGTAGGATGCTGCTCTGGGCTAAGGTCATACCTGCCTGGGCTACATAATCCAAGAGTTCTTCCATGTCTCGTTTCATGTAGTCCAGGTAGGTATGTCTCAGGTCATTCACGCCCACATGTACAATGACAGTGTCATATTTGTACCTGTTGTTGAGGGACCTGAGTGCGCGTGTTATACGGCAGATCATGGCACCTGACAGGCAGCTGACTGTTACTTTTTCCTTATTCAGCCAAGTGAGTGGGACATCAGTGTGCCTCAGTATCGAGTCACCTATGACTTGTGTGTTGGGCATGCTGTTTTGCTTTAGGGGCTTTGGTTGAGTAGCACACTGTTTAGGAGAGTTATTTGTCTCGTGATTAGTGTTGTGATGTGGTGGTCTCTATTGTTTGGGTAGATTTTTATTGAGAGCCTCCGCGAAAGTGGGTGTGTGGTTTGTGATTTTATGTGAAGGCAGTGCTGGTGTGTGTTCTGGAGGGCCATGTGCTCCAGGTGGTGTGGTGCAAGTGTTGACCTTCTCCTCTTGAACAGCTATTCCGGTCTTGGCTGGAGAGTGCATGGCTTCCAATTTGGATATATAAGTGCATCTCTTGCAAGTCTGAGTGTTGGGAGGTAAGAGTAGAGGGTTGTTGGGAGGTAAGAGGAGAGGGTTTAAACCAAAAACATACTAATTTTGCATTGGTAAATCTAAACTAGCATGGTTTTATTTAAAGTTCTACAATAATTAATCTGGTTTAGCTTTATGATATGGTGAGCGTTTCTTTGGCCAACAGCATCAGTACTGGTGACGTATATTTTGACCTATCTAAGGCACACTATAGTATTCTTCACAGGGTACCAGTAAATTCTTTAACAACATGGGGCTTACAGAAACAGATGCTTGGTGCCAGAGCCATAGGCTCAAGCTCAATGCCAGGAAATGTATAGTTATCCCCTTTGGGAAAAAACATGTACCCATAAATTATCACATAGGTGGCAGTACACTAAACACCGAAAGTGTGATAAGAGACTTATGGACACAGGTGGACAGTGGTCTCACCTTCAATAACCACATCGCCACAACAGTCAGGAAAACCTTCTATGTGGCACACCTCATCGCTAAGGGCTTTTCATCCAGAAAAAAGGAGGTCATTGTCCCACTGTACTCATCCCTCATTAGACCCATTATAGAATACAACACCCCATTTGGTATGTACCTCTCAAGACATCTGCAACAACTGGAAAGGCCGCAGAAATACCTCACTAAAAGAATCACAGGCCTAAAGCAGATTCTCTATGCTGACTGCCTTAAAAAACTCCAGCTATACTCTGTCGCATATCGTCTACTCCGAGGCGATCTCTGCTTAACATACAAGGCCATGTCAAACCCAGAGCTGTTGGACATGCTACACTTAAAGAAATCCCAATCTCTCAGAGCCACATGCTCCAGGGATCTAAATCTTGTCATCACAATAAAAAAAAACATGCTGGAGGGATAGGTTCCTGACCCAGAGACTCCCCAGACTCTGGAATAGACTGCCCATACATGTCAAGCAGAGCGCCTCTTTGGCCCTCTTCAAAAGGAACCTTGATGATTGGATGGGAGAAAGGAAATTCACCCCGGGGATCACGTCAGTCGCCCTGCTAGACAGAGATCCAGGGAGGTAAATAGTGTGAGAAGAAACAGCCAGGGGAATTGTTATGGCTAGGCTTGTATAGGCCCTAGGGCCGATAGCCTAGTACCAACCCATGAACCTTCAATCATTGACTGGACAGAATGCTGGCTAAAAATCAGATGCCAGTATGTTAAGTTGGCAGGTCAATATTCCAGTTGGACAAAAGTTTCCACCAATGTCCGTAAGGGTTCGGTTTTTGGTTTGGACCTTATATTGTTCAATTATGCTCTTTCATTAATGCACAATAATTCCAACTACTGGGAACCTAAATGTGCAGATGACATCTGGAGAAGAATCTTGTTTGCAGAGCATTAAAGGTGGAAGGGAGGGGTCAAAAGGTCTGGGAAAGTTTTGGATACCAAGCTGCCTAAGCACCGCTGGTCTTAGCCCTAATAGCTGAAGTGCAGAAATCCAAGACACACAGTAGAGCTGTGGAAGGAAAAAGAAGTGTACTCATTGCAGTGCTTGTCCTATGAGGTCATTCAGAATGGGCACGCCACCCAATTCTGCTCAGCCAACTAAAACCTTCCAAACTGCAGGCCTACTTATTCTTTCTACCAGCTACTCTCCTACCAACCTTTAACTTACAAATTCACAGCTCCAACTCCCTAATTTTCCATACATCTCTCCATCTAATCACTTCCCCCTTCTCCATACTAAACTTATTTTTTCTGCTACTCTCCACACCTTCCACTCTAACCATATCCTTCCATTTACATATTCTCAATAAATTAGCCTATCTTTCCATTACTCTATATTTTACTTCTGTGTACATTACCATCACTAACTTATTTACATATATACAACTATTTCAAGTACACGCATTAATGCCCTTCTAGCCTACCAATATACCAAAACACTTGTTCCCATAAAATTGTCCAGGCTGTTCTTAAAAATATCTAAACTAGTACTTGCTTTAATGTAATTTGGTAGTCTGTTACATTCATCAGCTGCTCTCTGAGAGAATTAGTACACTTCTCATTCATACAGAATCTTCTGCATAGGTTGTCTGATGATGCTCAACTACCCTTTGATAGCCCCAAAACTTCCCAGAGGTAGCGGTCTCCAAATGCCCTGCATACTTAAATTAGATCTCCTCTTACATATCTATAAAAGACATGGTACAAGTTCAGATATTTTAGTCTTTCATAACTTAAATTTTCACATCCATGGATTCCCTTGGTATAGTTCCACTATATTCTTTCGAGTTTACTCAGGCTTGTTTTCTTATAAGGTTTCCATATTGTTATTCCATAGTCAAGTCTGGTTCTAATGTAACTAACAATGACTATCATTTTTGATTTCCTAGACTTTATAAATCTTTTTATGCAACCTATAGTTTTATAACTGACATGATTAGAAAAACTCAAAGCTGGATTTACCCATATACCCAGCTCCTTAAATGAGTCTACAGTTTCAATCACTGTGTGCTGTATTAAATATCCACCTTTCAGTTTATGTCTCCCAAAATCTCATATGCTTAGTTTTTGATGCATTTATTAGCATATTTTTCTCCTGTGCCCAAATGGTCAATTTAGTCAAGTTATATTGCAGGCATGCCTTTCAGTTTACCCAATTTAATGTCATCTGCATATAGACTGTAGAACACCTCAGACGAAAAAGTTCAACAAGTAAGGACCTAAGACGGAGCTCTGTGGGACACCCTGACTGTAACCGAGGATTTCACCTGTCCAGTTGCTGCATGATACTTGCCATGTCCTATCTGAAAGCCATGCAGCTATCCATCTTATCAAGGGTACATCAATACCTAGTTGTTATAATTTTTTTTTATCAGTGTTTTGTGTATGATCCTGTTAAATGCTAAAGTTAAATCTACATAAATTACATTGCAGCACAATTTTTCATTCAGAGCTGATATTATATTGTTACAGATCATGTTACAGGGTGGTAACAAATCTATTTAACATATGCATGATGACATATGGTTTCAAGTTCTAACCTATCCAGTTCTGAGAATAACTTATCCCATATTACCTTCCCCATTATTTTTCCACAACATGAAAGCAGACTTAAGGGTCTATATAACTCTGTATTTGTCCTACCCCCTTTCCCTTGAAGACAGGTTTAATAAGTGCATGTCTCCAATCTTGAGGAATTTCCCCATTTCTATATGACCTAGTAAATAATAGATACAATGGTATGGTAAAAGTTCTGGTTGAAGTGTTCTCAGGTCATTATTACTAATTTCGTCTCCTCCCTGTGCTTTGTTTGGATCCAGTTTGCATAATTCTTTTTCAATATAATCTAATTTGATTCTAGTACTGGAGGTTACCTGGATGTCATTAGGACAACTTATTACCCGCTTTGTGGAGCCAAACTGTTTTGCATAAGATTTTGTAAATATATGTATAATCTGTTGTGTCTGAGAATAAATTTTCGAATCTACACACAGTTTATCATTCTGTATATGTCTTTACTCTTTCCACATCTTATGTACCTATAAAAAGGTTTCCTATTATACTAGACATCTTTATATACATTTTGTTCAAATATTTCTTGATCTTGTCTCGCAGTATGCTTAATTTGTTTGTCCAGCTTGTTTATTTCAGTTTTCAAACTTGTAGCTTGACCAGTTTTCGATTTCTTATACTGTTTGTCTCTCACCTTAATCAGGTATCTTGTTCTTATGGAAATATATCCTGTGATGTTGTATGCCTAGAACCCGATGTTAAACATTTTTTTTTATTTTTCTTCACTCAAACAATTTCTATTTCAAAACTTTGTACATTCCACTGAACACATCACTCCAATTAGTTTTACATAGTGACTGTTTTGCTTCCATATAATCTGCAACTAATCTTCTGTGCATCGGTTTAGAATTCAGTTTGGCAGAATTATATGGCAACACATTAACCCTTTCTCCCATTACTATATAGACTGCTATTTGCATAAACCTAACACCGCTTCTACTCCAGTCTACATACATATCTTGTAATTTCATAAGCTGATCACAAAATAGTTCGATTACTAAATATCCTAACTCTTAACATGTCTCACTTTAATGCTACAACAGTCATATTTGTTTCACTTTCTTATCTACATTACTACTCTTCATACAAGATAAAGCCTCTTTCTTTCTCTCGTTACCTACTATTACATCGCAGCAGTATTTGTTATGCTAACACAATTTGGGTATATATTTAAATCTTGTGCAATTTCTATTAGTAACTCTAACATACACTTGCGATTTGATATGCAATGACCTATATGTGCTGCTTCACATAATTACATTATGTTGTGTGGAGTTTTTTTCCCTGTATATGTATCCTATGTATTGAACTTTGCATTGTATTCTGAGCTTTTTCTCCCTAGGCCTCTGCTGAAAAGGTCTTTTTTGCTCAGTTGGACTTTGCTAGTAAACAAAAACAAATGAATAAAATAAAATAGAATAGAAAGCTTGGCACAGACTCGGCACTAGTACAATGTGTTCTGCAGCCAGACTGTTTCCACAGATTCAGTATCATCGCAAGTACACACAATTTCTGCTTATGATATCAAAAGTTGTGACTGCAGGATTTTTAGGACAGTCTTATCTTAACACACATCTAGGATACATTAACTGCAGGAACATTCCCTCAGAAAAGGACCCTGAAGGAAGACTATCAATAGAAGACCAAATCTAATTTGTCTTTGCAAAGTTATGCAGAGCAAACTATGTAGTAGCCTTGAAAAATGCCATCCAGTGAAGCACTGCAGAAAAAGGCCAATGAGGTGGTTATTGCCCTATAAGACTGGAGCTCTGGTACACACAATAATCTGATCATGTCTACTGCAGTGAAATAAAATACAGACTGAAAGTCACTTAAGAAAACATGTCCTGATTAGTTTTGCCATCTCTGCATTTAGCAACGGGAAGGAAAAGATGCTCATATTTCCTTACAGGAGCAGTTCTAGAAGTATAGCAAGTCACCTGCCTGGTTTATAAATTACCCTCTCGGACTGAAATTATCAAAGACAAACAAAATGACTGACTGACTCATGAAGATTACACTTCTCACTAAACTGGTAAGGAAAGAATGATTAGCAAACAAAAATTACATCCTTATGAAAAAACAAGGTCAGGCCACTGATGGGGCATTTAGTTATAAAATCTGTCTGGCGAATTTTAACTGGCATCAAAACAAAGGTCTTCAAAGACAAAACCTTCAATTCTGTTGGACATGTGGGCTCAAAGCGAGTAAGCTTCTCTAGAACATGGTAAATGTCTCACAGGGGACAGGATGCCTGATGGAAGACCTTAACAAACAGTGCTTTTAACAAAAGGCTTTGTGTACTTTGACAAAAGCCATGGAACTACCTCATCTACCCAAATGAAAATCAGAAACTAAAACTAGATAAACTGAATGAAAAACTACAATTAGCATGAATTATCTCCGACAGTTCAGGGACACTCTAGTGCAGGGCTTCTTAAAATTTTTCCACTCATGACACAATTTTCACAAGAGAAAATTTTACATGACCCCGGACATATAGGTATATAAAATAGGTATACAAATAATTATAATATAATAAATAACAATATTACACAATAATTAAATTATATCCCCTGTATAATAATACAGTACCACTTCTTACATTACATCTTAAATTTGTTTTGAACATTTTTCCAGTAAGCAATGAAACAATGACAAAACTACCCAGTTCAGAGCATTTCGGCCATAAAAGGCCACTCGCACCTCTTTCATTACAATCCATCAATATCAGTCAATATGCATATACACAATGTTTAGAATCTCACAAACCATTATCTCATATACTAATAAAAGTCTCAGTGGCAAAACTATTTCAAACAGCATATTAAAAATTACTTCAGAGGTCAAATGACCAAGTACATTAAAAACACTCAGCTGACAACTGTTTCAATTTGTGTCAGACAACTGCAAATGTTATAGGATACAACGATAGAAGACCATAGCTTCAATGTGTCTTCCATTGTGATTTGTACACTGCTCACATGGTGCCATCTCCCACTTGGATACATGAACATTAAACAAAAACTTGGTTCTACCATTAGTTACTTTCCTTTTGTTTAAATATTTCTCTACAGTTTGTCAGTCTCACTTCAGTGAATTTTAAACCGCCATTCCTACACTGCCACATTTGCAGAAATAGATTCAGAAATCTGAATATACAATCAGAATAATATATGCACATCAGAATAAGAAGTGAAGTCAAAAATTTTTCCCCAAGTGCCCCAAAACATATGCAAACACAAAAGAAAATCAATATCTCTGCATGTAATAGCAGCTAGGTTCACCAACGTCCCTTCCTCCCATTACATGCACTACCCCCCTACCTGAACGCTTCAAAATGAGGAACAAGCAGCAACCTCTTGGCATCCAATTACCAAAATTCCACTGAGGTGTTTAATTCAAAGGCAACTTTTACCATCAAAAGCAGGCACAGGCAAAATGAAAATTGCTGCCTTACCTAATTATTACAGACTACTAATTTGATTTTCCTGTCTAAATGTCTCTACTGTTACAGCTTTGTGTTTCTTTTCATTCCTCTTCATTTCGTAATCTCCCTTCTTTGTGCTCAGCTGAAAGCAATACAGCCATGTCCTCCAATTAAACCTCTTCAACCCATATCTAATGATCATCTTTTTTCCCAGTGTAATCTGCTGCAATTTTTTTTTATCTTCAGTAGGACACAAAATGCATGCAGTTAGGAACAAGAAGGATAAATAGAAGTTATGTTCTTACCATAACGTTCCATGTTAGTTGTCTTCTTCTCGCCTTCTTCTTGCTGGATGGGTTCGGAGCCGACCTCGGCCACTCTAAAAGCTCGAGAGTTGGTTCCACCGGCTCGAGGCTCCCCTTATATCCCACAATGCTAGGCGAGAGTTACCTCAGATCTCGTTTGTAAGCTAACCCCAGCTTATAATAGTAATAGAACAACTCTAAAAGAGTCCACCTCTAACAACAGGGAGAAAGAAAGGTGACCTACATCCTGATTCAGGAAATATGCAAGCAGCATATGCCTAAGAAAAGAGGTGGTAGAAAGAGAGGTCACAATCACAACTCCTCTAGGTCTGTCCAGGCCAGGGGAAGGAGGGTGGGGAAGAAGAAGGCGAGAAGAAGACAACTAACATGGAACGTTATGGTAAGAACATAACTTCTATATGTTAAGTTGTCTATCTCGCCTTCATTCTTGCTGGATGGGACCGTGTCCCTAGCACCTTGTCCCGGGTGGCCTAACGGAACAGACTCCTGAGAACAGTGGAACCAAAGTTAGCTCTATGCCTAGAAGCTAAATCCAACTTATAATGAGAAATGAAAGTGTGAGGAGTAGCCCAAGTAGCCGCTGCACAAATGGTGTCAATAGGCAGTCTGTCTTGGAAGGCTAAACAAGTAGCCAAAGCTCTGGTAGAATGGGCCTTAGGTTTATTAGACAGCTTTTGGTGTCTAATCTCATAAACAAGGGTAATCAGAGATGTAAGCCATCTAGATAATGATACCTTTGAAAGTGAAAGTCCTTTTCTGCTTTCTGCATAGGAGATAAACAGTTGGTCAGATTTTCTGAATTGTTTTGTTCTATCCAAATAGTACCTCAACTGACGATGAACATCTAGCCAGTGTAACTTTTGTTCAGACCTATTGGAATATTCTGGAAAAAGACAGGAGGTCAATGCTTTGATTTAGATTTGACGTCGAGACTACCTTAGGCAAGAAGGACGGGTTGGTTCGTAAGGATACCCTGTCCTTATGGAACAATAGATAAGGAGGTCGACAGCTGAGTGCATGAAGTTCTGAGACTCTTCTAGCTGAAGTAATAGCTACCAGAAAGAGAGTCTTCCATGATAGCAATTTTAAAGAACAGGAGGCTGCAGGTTCGAAAGGGGGGAGAATCAAAGAAGTAAGAACTAAATTTAGGTCCCAAGGAGAAGGAGGATTTCTTATAGGAGGTCTGAGAAGAAAAACTCCTTTCAAAAAGGCTTTGCAAAGCTTGTGTGACATTAAGGCAGATTCAGAAAATACCTACATGAAAGTTAGAGATAGCTGCCAATTGAACTTTAAGAGTAGAAGGGGATGAACCTGCATGGAAGAGTTCAGCTAGAAATTCAAGGACTATTTGGATGGAAGCAGTGAAAGGATCTATGTCCCTTCCTTGAGCCCAATATGTGAAACGTTTCCACTTACTCAAATAAATCTTTCTAGTGGAAGATTTATGGGAAGCTATCAAAATATCTCGAACAGAGTGAGATAATTGAGGAAGCCTGGCTAATGTTGGAACTGGAGGAACCAAGCAGTGAGGTTCAGAGAGGGAGGGCGATGTAACTGACCCGATTGATGGATCAAAAGGTCTGGAACTAGGTCCAGATGCCAAGGTCACTCCAGTAGAAATTGATGTAGAAAGGGGAACCACACCTGTCGAGGCCAGTAAGGAGCAATGAGGATCAACGAGGCCTTCTGAGCGATAGCTTTCTGTATCACCTGAGAGATTAGTGGGAAGGAGGAAATGCATACAGAAGTCCCCGGGGCCAAACTTGGACTAGAGCGTCTCTGCTGGGTTGGCCTGGTAAAGGAATAGAGTGAAATAATGTCTGCACTTGCTGTTTTGGGGAGTAGCAAAAAGATTGCAGCAAGGCTGACCCCACTTGAGAAAAATCTCTCTCACAACAGAGTCTTTCAGAGACCACTCGTGAGGCATGAGGATAGCTCTGCTCAATTTGTCCGCTATTTGATTGGACTTCCCGGGGATGTGCGTTGCTATCAGAAAACGCTGAGAAGAAATCGCCCATTGCCACAATCTGAGTGCTTCTCGACACAGAGGGTAGGACCTGGTTCCGCCTTGTTTGTTGATGTACCACACTACAGACATATTGTCTGTCTGGATTGCAATCGTTCCCAAGGGGAGAGAGTCTTGAAGGGCTTGCAACGCTAAAAGCACTGCTCTCATCTCCAGAACATTTATGTGCAAGTGGCATTCGTCTGGTTGCCATGTGCCCTGGACCGTCCTGCCTTGATAATGCCCCCCCCACCCGATCAGGGAGGCGTCCGTTGTCAAAGTAGCAACCGGAGGGGGGGGAACAAATGGTCTTCCCAACCAGAGCTGAGGGGAAGACATCCACCACATGAGATGATTTCTGCACGTCTGCGTGATCATAATGGTGTGGGACATTGGAAGTTGTTGGTATGACCATTGAGTAAAGAGCATCCATTGAAGGATTCTCATGTGGAATCTGGCTAATGGAAGCAGAGGTATGGCAGCCGCCATAATTCCCAACACTTTCAGAACTAACCTGGCTTTGATTCTGTTGTTGTTGAAAAGGAGTGAGACCAGTCTGTGTATGTCTGTTATTCTCTGATCTGTTAACCTCGCAGACATGTTTACTGTGTCTAGATTTGCGCCTATGAAGGTAATAGTACGACAAGGCGACAAAACAGACTTTTCGCAATTTATTGAAATGCCTAACTTTTGACAAATGAAAAGTGTAATCCCTGGCCATCAGAAGGAGATGCTTGGTGGGGGCTGTGAGGAGCCAGTCGTCCAAATATGGAAACACCTGGAATCCTTGTCGTCTCAGGTGAGAAGCTACCACTGCCATGCATTTGGTAAACACCCGGGGGGGCAGTGGTGAGACCAAAGGGCAGGGCCCTGAATTGAAAATGACTGGTTCCCAGCCTGAAGCGGAGGAATCTTCTGGAGCGTCTGTTCATTTTTATGTGATAGTACGCATCCTGAAGGTCTATAGAGCACATCCAGTTTCCTTTTCCCCAATAGGGGAAGGATGGACTGCAGCGTGACCATCCGAAATCTTGTTTTCTTGACTGATCTGTTCAAGATACTGAGATCCAAAATTGGTCTCCAGTCCCGTTTTCTTTGGAACTAAAAAGAACCTTGAGTAGATTCCGGTTCCTTGCTGGTCTGCTGGAACTGGCTGAATTGCTCTTTTTGCAAGCAGTTTTGAAATTTCCAAAACCGCTAGATCCCTTTCTTGCTGGTGGAACATCTGGAAGGGATTTTTGATTGTTTCGAATGCGAAGAAAGGGGATAGAATAGCTTCGGAAATGATAGACTGTACCCATTTGTCTTGAGTCACGGATAGCCAGGCTTTTCGGTACAGTGACAACCTTCCCCCGCCTGCCTCCGAAGGTGGGCAGCCGGGCAACACCTCAGGGATGCTGAAAGGGCTTATCTCAGTACGCTTCTCGTTTGCCCTGGTTCTGCGGACCCCTGCCTAGAGGCGGCGTCTACCATTGTTATTCCCGCCTCTGCCTCTGGCGGGTAACGACTTTGTGCGTCAGGCGAAGTCCCTTGATTTTGTTTACGGAACCACATTTTCCCACTTTTCTGGCCTTTGGGGTATGGCCTAGAAGGAGTAGAAAACGGACTCCGGCGGCAGAAAGAGTCTTGCCATCAGTCTCGCACCTAGTCAAGGTTTCTTTCACTTGAGGACCAAAGAGATGATCCATCAAACGGGAGTTAGTGAAAGACGTCTTGAAGGGTCCATAAAATTGCATAGCCGCATCCAGGCATGCCTACGTAACCCCTCACCTGTCCCTGCGCCCTACTCGCTCCATCAGCCGCATAAGAAAGGAGGCATGGAGGAGTTGGCTATGGAGTTAAGGGTAGCCAGCTGAGTGTTCATTTTATCTTGAAAACCCACAGCTGTAGGATCCTTCAACATGTCACTCGCTTCTTTAATCAAGTCTCTTTGAAGACGAGTGAAATGGCACAGGTAGTTCAGCGAACGCATAGTAAATGTCGCTGACGAAAACATCCGCTTCCGTACCTGTCCATGGACCTAGATTCCTTGTTAGGTGGATGGACAGGTACTGAAGGATCAGCTAGTTCCTTCTTAGTGGCAGCAGCTACCACCATAGCATCCACAGAAACTCCTTTTGTCAAGAACTGCTTGTCTGCTGGTGCCGTTATGAATTTGGAGGGTCTCCTGGGAGTGGGATCTACTGAATCAGGAGCCGTCCATGCCTTTTAGCAACCACCTGCATGAGGGGGTCAAAGGGGACACCCAGGAGGTGGAAGGGCGAGAGCCAACGCCTCAAGATATACAGATTCATCCTCCGAAGGGTTAAGGGCTGGCCAATTTCCCCTCTGCTTCAGGATCTCTAGAATGTCTGCAAAGGAGACATCTTCAGAAGGGGAACGGGGGGAACCCTCGGAATCATCTAAATCTGTATCAGATGTGATTGACTCAGGTGAGTCAATGTGTTTCCTCTTACACTTCCTCTTCCGAGGGGGCTCTTCTGCAAAATCAGGAGAGGCCTCGGAAGAGGATGAAATCCCCACATGGGGTTCCTGAGGAGCTGGCTCTCTGCGGTCCGGGATGAGGGAGTGAGTCGACTTGACCTGAGGCACCGTGGAGGGAGGGGCGGACGGCGCCGACTGTGGAGTAGAGCCAGGCTCTAACACACTCCGCATGACCTTGAAAGCACCTCTGTCAGGCAAAGCCAGAGGTCCCCGCTCCGAGAAGCTGAGAACCCCCCTCGGCACCGACAGTGATGGCTCCGAGGCCGATGTCGGAGCCGAACTCACCAGCGCCGAAGCCCCGAGAGGAAGAGCGGGGTCGGACAAGGGTCCGATGCCACTCACCCCTCGGAGCCGACAATGGAAGTCCGGCCGAGATTCTTCTAAGGAAGAAATCGGAGCCGGCGATGGAGCCGAAGACAATTGTATCGGCTCCGACGCTACCACAGTCTCGGTTCCGACACGACCCGGCTCCGAGCTCAATGGAGTCGGAGGAGGAATATATTGATGGACAAGGGCAGGCATCGACTGATGAGTCGGGCTCTGAAGCATCTGGGCTAGTGCCTCGGACTTAAGAAGTCGACTCACTACCCTCTGAAGGTCATGATCCGATAGCCTCGATGACCTAGAGGAATGAGATTTATGGCTCCGTTCAGACAGCAGGGGAGATCCTGGAGCCGAATGAACGGAGCCAAGGGACGGTGACCTGGACCTCTTCTCGATGTCGGCTCAAGATCTGGACGGAGCCGACACGGAACTCTATTACCTCGGCTCCAGCCGAGCCGAGGAACCACAGAAACTGTGGACTGAGACTCATTGGCTCCAGCCGAGCCGATGTAGCGGAGGTTTAGAAGCCTTAGGTCTCGGCTCAGTTGCTGGAGCCGAGGACCTAGAAGCCTTAGAGGGCTTCCCAGAGACAGAAAGGGAATCCTCGGCTTAAGAAGACCCCTCAGGATCAACTTATTTTTTCTTTCCTGCAGGACCCTGGGGCTGAAGCCGTGGCATACAGCACAGGAGTCCTGCAGGTGCAAAGGCCCCAGGCAATAAACACAAGAAGTGTGACCGTCTGTCAGAGACATTTTCTGACAGCACGCATCACACTTCTTGAAGCCTGATACCTTTGTGTCTTTAGACATCCTAAACAAAAGTGTAATCACACACACTCAACAGACACACTGATTACACTAATCTACTTTTAAAACTCAAAATAAACAATTAACTAAAGTTTACCAAGAGTAACACACACACACAACTAGGGATGGAGAAAGGCCAGAAGGCCCGAGAGAGAACTTTAAAAGTTCTTGGGAAAAAAATTGGGATTTTCCGGAAAACCGGAGTAGAAAAACCCACTACACTAAGGGAAATATATTTAAACTGAAAAATATAGGGTTTTAAGTGATCTAATTTTACCAAAATTACACTTACCAACAAGCCGGTAGAAAAACCAACACCTCGATGCTGTAGCGGCAAACGAGATCTGAGGTAACTCTCGCCTAGCATTGTGGGATATAAGGGGAGCCTCGAGCCGGTGGAACCAACTCTCGAGCTTTTAGAGTGGCCGAGTCGGAGCCGAGGTCGGCTCCGAACCCATCCAGCAAGAATGAAGGCGAGATAGACAAAGTACAGTTTTGTACCTACCATAAATGTAGATGTTCGAAGATCCACATTGCTGCAGTCCTTACACTTGGGTAGTCCGCTGTCCTCGGTCGGCCCGAATATCAAAGTATAAGGCTGACGTCGGTCAAGCGCATTTGACTGACATCAGGACGTCAGGGTACAAATGCGCATGACCGACGTCATATCCTCAGTCTTTTCTTGCCCCAGATGTCAGAAGACCCTAAAAATAAAGGTCAAAACCAAAAGACAGCAAACAACCAACCAACCACCCTTGCACTAATTATATGTACAATATATACAATATACACAATATGTACAACCCAACCCACACAACCACCTCTAACTACAGAGGGAAGGAGGGAGGGTATTGGACTGCAGCAATGTGGATCTTCGAACATCTACATTTATGGTAGGTACAAAACTGTACTATGTTCTTCATCTCACATTGCTGTAGTCCTTACACTTGGGTAGAATCCAAAAGCAGAGGTAAGGGAGGATGGCTAACTACAAGGAAGCAGGAGCTGCCAAAATGCCCTGCAAAACAGCAGTGGCAAAACCAGCCCTGGATTTAGAGTAAAGTGGCAGGTGATAATGCCTAGAGAAAGTATGCACTGAACTCCAAGTAGCTGCCTCCAAAATATCCTTGGTTGCCACTCCCCTCAAAAAAGCTGTTGAAGTGGCAGTAGCCCTAGTGGAATGAGGCCTAATCCCAACTGGAATCTCCTTGCCATGATGGGAATAACAGAAAGCAATGCAAAACCCAATCCACTTAGAAATAGTTTGTTTTGACACAGGCTTGCCCTGAGAACTCAAAGCAAAAGAAACAAACAACTGCTGAGACTGCCTGAACCCTTTAGTTCTGTCCAAATAATAATGCAACTGCCTGTGTACATCTAAAGTGTGCAAAATCTTTTCCCCTTTATTTTGGGGATTTGCATAAAAAGTAGGCAAATGAATAGTTTGGTTTAAAGCCACACTAGAAACCACCTTAGGCATAAAGGAAGGATTAGTACATAATGATACCCTATCCTTATGGAAAATCAAGAAAGGCTCAACCGCCATAAGGGCCTGCAATTCAGAAACCCTTCTTGCAGAGGTAATGGCCAACAAAAAAGCAGTCTTCCATGACAAATATTTCAACTCAGAAGTAGCTGCAGGCTCAAAAGGTTGTAGAGTGAGTTTCTCCAACACAAAATTGAGATCCCAAGCAGGAGTAGGAGCTCTTCCTGGGGGTCTTATATTCTTTGCCCCTCTAAGAAATTGCTTGAACAAAGGATGAGAAAACAATGGTGGGTCGCAATCATAGTGAGCCTAAATTGCTGCAGCATGAACTTTAATAGAAGAGAAAGACAAACCTTTGTCTAGTAACTCAGTAAGATATTGAAGAGCCACACACAAATTAGGCTCAGAAACATCAAAATCTTTTGCTGTACTCCAAAATAAAAATCTCTTCCATTTGTCTGCGTACACTTTCCGTGTACTAGGCCTTCTAGCTTCCAAAATAACATTCAAAACTTGCTGAGGAAGTGGAGGCCCACTATGGTTCAAAACAGAATATGCCAGGCTGTTAGGTGCAGAGAGTGAAGCTTGACATTGAGCAAATGGCTGTCCTCCTGTGACAACAGGTGTGGAATCGAAGGCAAAGGCCATGGAGGCTTCCGTACCAGACTTCTCAGTAATGGGTACCAGTGCTGTCGAGGCCAATCCGGAGCTATTAAAATCATCCTTGGCTTGTCCTGTCTGACCTTTAGAAGTACCTTTGGGAGGAGAGGCAGAGGTGGAAAGGCATACACATGAAGATTGCTCCAATTGAAAGAAAGAGCATCCACTCTCCAAGCTGTGGGATGAAACCTTTTTGTGCAAAACTTTGGCAGCTGATGGTTTAGTGGAGAAGCGAACAGATCTATGTCTGGAGTTCCCCATGACACTGTCAATTTCTGAAATACATGAGGATCCAATTTCCACTCGTGGGGATCCATAATTCGTCTGCTCAACACATATGCTAAGGAGTTCTGTGCTCCTGGCAGAAACCTTGCCTGATGATTGAGCTGTAAACTGAGAGCAGTCTCCCACAAAATCATTGCTTGCCTGCATAGAGGATAAGAATGCGTTCCCCCTTGCTTGTTGATGTACCACATGACAGTTGTGTTGTCTGTTAGAATCAACACCTGCCCTGGAAGAAGTAATTCCTTGAAAGCTATTAATGCAAACTGGACTGCTAACATCTCCTTCATGTTGATATGTAGATGTCGTAGTCTGGCAGGCCACTTGTCTTGTATCCACTTTCCATTTAGATGAGCTCCCGAAGCTTTGTCTGAGGCATCTGTCGTTAAAATCTGACTCGCCTCTGGCGGGTCACAGAGAGTCCCTTGTTTAGGTGACATTCCTGAGCCCACCACAAAAATTCCTTTTGAATGCAAGGTATTATTTGAATGACAGTGTCCAGATCCTGGCAGTGCTGTGTCCATACATTTTGAGATACCATTGTAGCTTCCTCATATGCAGTTTGGCATTGGGAAGCACCAGAATACAAGATGCCATGAACCCTAAGGCTTGAAGGACTGTCCTTGCAGTCAGCCCGGACTGATGAGATAGTTGATGGAAGTAAAGGGATAGACTCTTTTGTTTGTCCAGGGTTAAAAAGGCCATCTGGGATGCTGTATTCAGTCTCACACCCAGAAAGCACGTGTCCTGAGAGGGTACTAGACTGGACTTTATTTCGTTCACAGAATACCCCAGGCATCTTAGCACTGCTATCACATATTCCAAATGATGAAGAAGCTCTTCCTTCCTTGAGCCAGAATCAGGCAGTCGACCAAATAAGGATAGAACTGTATTCCTTTTAGCCTGAAGAAAGCTATCACTGGAGCCAGAACTTTCGTGAACACTCTGGGCAGTAGATAAGCCAAAGGGCAATGCAGAGAACTGATAGTGAAAAGTCCCAGCTCAAAACGCAGATACTTCCTGCAACTTAGTCTGATAGGAACATGAAGGTAAGCCTCCTTGAGATCCAAAGTTACCATCCAATGATCTTTGCCCAGCAGAGGTAAAAGCTGCTGCAACGTCAACATTTTGAACTTGGGAATGTCCAGATAAGTGTTGAGGATAGATAAATCCAAAATTGGTCTCCACGTGTTCCCCTTCTTTGGTACTAGGAACAGGCGAGAATAAAATCCTAGGCCCACGTCTGGCATAGGGACCGGCTGTATGGCCCCTATTTGGAGCAACAGAGAAACTTGCTTGTGAGCCTCTATTCTTTGTTGAGGAGGAACGTCTGGCATGCCTTTGAAAGGAGGCAAGGTATGGAAATAAAACCTGTAGCCGTGGTGTATGATATCCAATACCCATCTGTCTTGGGTAATTAAACTCCAATTTTCTTTGAAAAGTGCCAACCTTCTTCCCAAAGCTGCTGCCAGACGAGAAGGCTCTGGCAGCTGAAAAGGTAGGTCATTGGGTCTGTTTACGAAAGGACTGACCCCTGCCCTCACCTGAAGACTGTGCAGGAGAACTCCCTGTTCTAGGCCTGAAAGAGCCCTGAGCTCTGCCCCTACCACGTCTAGATCTACCCCTAGACTGGGAATCATAAGAAGGATACGTCCACCCCTTAGTAGGCCAATTTCTACTAAACTTTGGAGGCTGGACCTGCAAAAAATCTTTAACAGTCTGCATAGACTTAGCCTTGTCTTCCATTTTCTTTAAAACTGCCTCAACAGGAGAACCAAACAACACGTCAGATTGCAAAGGAGCATCTAAAATCCTTGTTTTAACATGGTCAGACAAATTCTGATCCCTCAGCCAGGCGTGCCTGCGAAGAACTGACCCAGTGGCAGCCACCCTAGACGAGGCCTGTACAGCATCAAAACCACATTGCAAAGAATGCTTACCCACCTGTTCAGAAACATGTACTAAATCTTGCAACTCTTTACAATCAATACCTTCTGCCAGAGCATCAACCTTAGCCTTCAATTGTGAAAGGAGATAGTTTTGGTATTTCAACATGTAAAACTGGCAATTCAAAGCCCTCATAGCAAGAGTGGAAGAAGTATAAACTTTCTTTCCCCATCTATCCAAGGCCCTGGCTTCTTTGTCTGCAGGAACCGGATTCTTTACAACAGAAGCCTTAACACCTTTAGGCCCCTGGCTAACAGTTTCTGGGTCTGCCCTAGGACTCTTAAAAGAAACTTATGAGCTTCAGGCACCCTGTAATACCTATCCGGTTTAACAGGAGCAGGAGGCAAAGAATCAGGATTAAGAGAAGCCTCTGTAAAACATCTTCCACTACATCCAAAACAGGAGGTATAGCCAAAGGCCTATGCTGGGGTAAAACAAAAATTCCCTAAGCCTTTTCCTGGAATCAGAGAAGTCCTGACCTTCCGACTTAAAATGCTCCCTCATGGAATGAAGAGTTTCTGAAAAGAAAAATCCTCAGGAGGAGAAGCAGAAGGAGTAGAATCATCCACATCAAAATCAGAATAAGGAGAGTACTCCTGTAAGTCTTCAGCCAAGACTCTGAAACATCTGAAGCCTGCTCAAAACTCCCTAGCTCAGGCTCCACCCTAGGTCTCTTATCAGGAGGGGCATAGAACCCTAATCAAAGTAATCAAATCTTCTGCCATTTTAAGCATATGCTTCTTGGGCACAGTTCCAGAAGAACTAGGGGTGACACCAACTGAAACTGAACCTGGCCTGCCCCTGGGAGAAGCCTTTGAAACAGAAGGAGAGGGCCTAGCCACCCTAGGAAGGGAGGGGAGTATAGTAACCTGAGAAGCCCCCTCAGCCTGACCTGCCTCCTGAGAGGCCACATCTTGCAATAATAAGTCTCACCCTGGGAACACAAAGAAACCTCCGGTGGAGCCACCGGCGCCAGCGACACCCCTAAAGAACCGGCGTCCGGTAGAGGCGGTTCTTCTAGCCTAGGCTTAACTGCTTTGTCCTTGCGCTTCTTGAAGAAGCGGGCCGGAGCATCCGGCGGCATTTTATAATTGCACCGCTTCCCAAAGACTAACCTGGCACAATCCAACCTTCTCTTTATAGTGCGTTTATTGAATCTAGCACAAGAGCGACAGCCAACAACGCCGTGCTCAGGCCCTAAGCAAGGAATACACAAAGTATGATAATCTCTATGCGGTATCTGTTTCCCACAAGAAATGCAATTATTGACTTTTTCTGACATCCGGTAAATCACTGAGGCAAGAAAAACTAAAATATTCCCCAATGGGGTACTTAGCCAACTTTGAACTCGGTCTGAAACTTCGAAATCGAAAAATCTCAGAACGCCAACCGGCACTTGCAATGCTGCTTCTGCATCGGACCATGCGGCAAAAAAGACTGAGGATATGACGTCGGTCATGCGCATTTGTACCCTGACGTCCTGATGTCAGTCAAATGCGCCTTGACCGACGTCAGCCTTATACTTTGATATTCGGGCCGACCGAGGACAGCGGACTACCCAAGTGTAAGGACTGCAGCAATGTGAGATGAAGAACATCTTAACATTATACGTTTTATTTATATTTATTAACCAGGTAAGCACTAGTGTCTGCGGACCCTTTTCTGGCACTACTAGGACCATTGAGGAAGACTCCGAGATATATATATATATATATATATATATATATATATATATATATATATATACACACACATACATATATGTGTGTGTGTGTGTATGTATATATATATATATATATATATATATATATATATATATATATATATTTATTTTATTTGTTTACCGGGAAAGTATACTGGACCTAAAAGAGCCCATTTTCAGTGAAGACCCAGGGAGGAAAGCTCCGACAAGAACACAGACACAGAAAAAATAAAAAACTTAATTGGTACAGAAGTAGAAAGTGTTACACATAGTAATTACAGTAATACATATACAGAACATATACATAAAAGCAGGAATTTAGTTGGTTTGATTACAGTAAAAAAAAAAAAAATATATATATATATATATATATATATATACATACAGAATATATACATAAAAGAAGGAATTTAGCTGGTAACAGATGAATTCAATCAGAGAGGTATAAACAGAGATATATTAATCAGCATTATTGTACCAGTATTAACAAGTGATGAAAAAATAATTATGGAGAAAATATCAGTCAGCAGTAGCAAAAAGCACAGGAGTTTAGTTATCATATAAGGAGAAAGAAGACATTAGGTTATGGAGCAGGTACACAGCCAGGAAGAGTTGAGATGAATGTTCAGTACTTGTTTGAAGGTGGTAGTGCTGCTGCCTGTGATGATTTTCAGATCTTAGTTGCCTGCTGGGCTGGTATTTGGCAAGTAGTGTCGAGAGAGAGCTGGACAGTCTATGGGGGTCTGTATAATATTTTGTGCATTGTAGTTAGTTGGGTGAATGAGAGATGGTTGGGGAGTTCCAGCAAGCCTAATTGTTTCAGTGAGTTACAGTGGTGGGATGATTATTTGGCACATTTGGCTATTCTGTTGCAACACATACCAAACTGGGATTTTGTACAATTTTGCATATTAGTGAGGAGAGGGTTCCATAAAGGAGAGAGGATAATAAAAAGGTGGTTTCGAGGGTTTGTCTAGTAGAGAGGCTAAGAAAGTGTTAGTGCCTGTAGAGCATACCAACCTTTTGGTGTTTTTGTTTGATGTTATTGTTTATGTGTAGATCATTAAGGTTTTCATCTATAATAACGCCTAGTAATTTAGTGTGTGGAACAACTTCTATAGTGCCATTGTCTTGGGATTGTATAGTGAAGATTTTTTTTTTTTTTATCTAGGGGAGTGGTTTTCTTAGGGTAAAAAGTACTACTTTAGTTTTTTTCGGATTCAGGGTAAGATGATTGATAAGCATCCAAGATTCAGTACAGGTGACAGCATTCTGGGTGATTTGCTGGAGTTCAGAGCTGGAATTTGCAGTGCATATTACTGCACAGTCATCAGCATACGGGATTACTGAGCATTGCGGGAGAGTGGAGTGAAAGCAGTTAATAAAGATAAGATAAGAGAGGACCAAGTCTGGAGGCTTGGGGTACCCCTGTGGAAGTACTGAAGAAGGGAAAGTAAGATTGTTGCCATTTGGTGGATTGCTGCCTATTGGAGAGAAAGCTACTGAGCCATTGTAGAGTAGGTGGGGAAATGTGGAGGGTGGATAGTTTAGAAAGGAGGATGGTGTGGGAAATAGCATCAAATGCTTTGGAGAGGTCGAGGAAAGGTGAAGAGATATCTCCCGATGACACAACAGACACAGGTAGTGAAAATGTTATCTTGATGTAATATAACTATAAGGTACTGCTACATAAAGTCCAAACAGTAGCTGAAGAGTGTCTCAGAAGAAAAGTTTTTAAAGTTAAAAATGCAAACAAGCAGGGAAAATTCCATGAACTTGCATTTCAAAATTTAAAAAGAAAAGGAGGGAAACCACTGAAGGAAAGATACAGTTCCTTTTAAGTGGGAATATAAGAAGACAGACTAAAAGCATAATTAAGTACAGAAATAAACTGTTCAAGAAATGATGGTTAGTCAAAAATACACACACACACACACACACACACACACACACACACACACACACACACACACACACACACACACACACACACACACACCTGTCACTTCTCCATTGTGGTCCACAGTCCAAACGTCTTCTGGAATACAAATTCCACATGTGGAAAGACAAAAGTCGTAAACAACTGGTCGCACAGACGCAACAAGTGTTTGCGACCTGTTTTCATCTTTTGCATATTATAGGTTCATAGGTTTATACTAGGCTATCTGCCCCAAGGCATTTATAAGCCTAGCCCGAATTTTTGTGGCTTACGCCACCCCTTATATGAAAAAATACTGTACCCATTAGTTTGTTGTGCCTCTGTCCAGCAGTGACACAGAGATGATTCCCGGGGTAAACCTACGATCGCCCATCCACAGGTCAAGATTTCTCTTGAACAGAGCCAGCGAGGTGCTCTGCCTCGCATGGACCGGGACTCTATTCCACAGCATAGGGAGTCTCTGAGTGATAAATCTATCCCTCCAGCACGTCCTATTTATATCCGTGCTAAGGTTTAAGTCGCTTGCTCTAGTGGTTTTGGTGGATTTGGATTTTTTGAGGTGGAGCATGTCCATTAATTCCGGGTTGGACATGGCCTTGTATGTCAGGCACATGTCACCTCTGAGAGACGGTATGCGACTGAATAGAGCTGGAGTTTCTTCAATCTGGCAGCATATGACAGATTTTGGAGTCCCTTTATCCTTTTGGTGAGAAACTTTTGGGGTCTCTCCAATTGCTGCAGATGTCGGGCGAGATACATCCCGAATGGGCATTGTACTCGATCACTGGTCTGATAAGTGAAGAGTACAGGGGAACAATGACCTCACTAGATCTGGATGTGAATCCCTTCATGATCAGGTGGGCAATGTAGAAGGTCTTTCTAACCACTTTAGCAACGTGAGTGTCAAGGCCACTGTCAACCTGGGTCCCCAGGTCCCTGATAACCTCTTCTGTGCTTAGTGGATTGCCACCTATATGGTAGCTTGGGGTTACCTTGTTTTTCCCGAAGGGTATGACTATACATTTTTTGGCATTTAACTTCAGGCCATGGCTCTGGCACCAGCTATCTGTTTCCGTGAGTCCCTTCTGAAGGATATCCGTGTCCGATGCACTTTCCACTATGGCGCCCAGTTTGCAGTCGTCTGCAAACTTTGTCAGCCAAAGACCTCCCATGTTGGCCTGTACTTCTGAGAAGTAGATGCCGAACAATAGGGGGCCAAGGACCGAGCCCTGTGGGACACCACTTGTGACCGGCTTGGAGTCTGACATAGCGCCAGCAACTCTAACCCTGTGGGTTCTGTCCTTAAGCCAGTTTGCAACCCATCTTGTGACATATGGGTTTACATTTAAGCTGGTAAGTTTTTTTACAATACCCAAGTGGGATATTGTGTCGAAAGCCTTTGCAAGGTCAAGGTAGGCTGTATGGACTGCCTTTCCCTCATCAATGGCCTTGGTGACTGTTTCGAAGAAGTCGACCAAGTTCAAAAGGCATGATCTTCCCTTGAAGCCAAACTGGGTCGGGTCCAATGTCTGCAAGTCCCCTATATCTTTGTTTATGAGCTCCATTATGATCCTCTCCATAGCTTTGCAGACTAGACTTGTTAAGCTTATGGGGCGGTAATTACCAGGGTCCGTAGAGGCACCACATTTGTGGAGTGGGACCACAGTTGCCGTACGCCACTCCTTGGGCACGTATCCTGTGGTAAGACTGAGATTAAACAGCTGCCTTATGTGCGGGTTTAATTCCTCATTTAGCTCGTGTAGAACACAGCCGGGGACACCATCCGGTCCCATTGATGCTGTGTTTTTAGCTTTAGAGAGAGCAGCTTTCACCTGCATTTGAGATGTCTGGGAGGCTACACTCCGCTGGGATAGTTATCTCTCCTTTAGGGGGGGGAGAGGGGGATGAAGTTTGCACTGAACCTGTCTGCCAGTATGTTGGCAATGTCTGTGGGTTCAGTGATTTTTGTATCATTTTGGACTAATTCTGAGCATATCTGGGAGTTTCCACCCAGGTTCCTAACATAGCTGAAAAAGGCCTTATGATTGTCCTTTGAATCCATGGCAATTTTTCTCTCAAAATTGGCCTTAGTTGATTTTATGAGTGCTTGTATTTTTTTTACTAATAATGATCAGGGGTGACTTCCCTTTTATGGATTTTGTTCTATCATGTAATAGCTTTCTCCTCTTATTGTAAAGTTTGTTAATGGCTGTATGACAGGACGGAAAGGGCGTTCTTAATGAACACCCTTGCAAAACAAAAAAGACAGACAATTTTTATTTTTTTCCAGACAATACGCTGTCTGGCAAATGACCCCAACATTCAGTTACGCAACCCCATATGGGGTTGCAACCTACAGTTTAAGACAAATACTGATTTTTGACAGTCCTAAATAATAAAATACTGGCATCTGCTGGCTAATTATTCAGAACAGATTATTTCAGACATGCTTTAAGAAATGTTAACACCCCTGCAAACCAAATACTGTAATAAAGTACAAAAGTGCAGGTAACTTAACATAAGAGTAGCTGGTCGATTAGATCACTGTTACAGTATTCCTGCATCTGAGATTTCACCACTCGGTGTCCTTTCCATCCATCCATTTTTCTAGAGCTCTGGAACTTTCCACCTGATACTGCATATGCCGCTACTGCAGCACATCCAATGTGCTAGTGCAAAACAGAATGCACCCATGCTATTTTCAGAGCTTTCTTGCCCCCTGTTGAACACAAAACAAGTACATCGCATCAAAGTCATAGCCAGATCTCCAAGAACTAAGTGGAACTCAAAGTTGTAGGGGGTGTGGTGAAACCATTTCTATCCTCACACTAATATCAAACAGGTCACCTATCCAAAGAGACAATGAACTTCTAAGCCTATGGTGTATGATGCAAGTGGAGTACACATATGACCCACCCCATCCATGGGAGAAGGTCACTTCTCTGGAAGGGAGATGGGTAGAAGACAGACACATGAATAGTTAATTGCTGCAACACTATTATAGTGAATAACCTATACAATTGTACTACTTTCTTTTTCAGCTCACCACTGCAGTATTATTTGCATTTGGGATAACTACCAGGGCTTAGACAGACTAGGTGGTGGATACAGGAGGGGTGGCCACTGCTGAGTATGCCTCACAGGATTGCCTTGGCAAACACAGTCCTAGCTCTGCAATGACAGTCTAACTTTTAGTGTTTGGTCAATGTATGGACAGATGACTAACTAGATGCTTCTAACACAGTGGGAATCTGTCCCTGCAAAAACACTGCAATAGTGGCAACAGCTTTGGTACTGTGGGACTTCTGTGCCTGCTAGCTGTTTTCTTTTACTGGTGTAGCAAAAATAGATACAATAACAGAGAGAGTCAAGACTGTCTGCCTCAACACTAGTCTCCTTTTATTCTCTGCCAGAGAACTGAGAAACTGGTCTCTTTTTCTGAGATCTTTTGTCATGTCCAGGTAAAATCTCAATTGTTCGTGTACATCCAGTGAGTATAGGATTCTTTCTTAGCTGTTCTGTGAAGAAGAAAAGAAGGCGAGAACTTGAATGGACTAATTTACAGTAAATTCTGACACTACTTAGTTAAGAGGGCAGATTAGTCCTAAGACTCATCATGTCTTAAGTGGGATGCACATAAGGACTTGATGTTCAGACACACTCCTGGTTAAAGTAAACACCAGCAAGGCTATCCAAGTCATGAACTTTAGTGGCAAAGATACTTTTCTTTTTTGGTCTTATGTAAAAGACCCCCCCCCCCCCCCACCATGGAACTGTTTGATTAGGAATTAGCGAGCCCAGAGGCAATTTCGAGGGAAAGCAGGTAGAGATAGCAAACTGATGGACCTTAAAAGGTGTACAGTCCTGCCTTTAGAAGATCATCAAGATATTGGAGGACCATGGGCACTTCTATGCTATATGGGTCCTGTCCCTTACCCTGACACCAGAAACAGACAAACGTCTTCCATTTGGACACACATGATTTCCTAGTGGTAGGTGTTCTTACTTCCCTGATAACGTTAAACACATTCTCAGAATACTGATACCTAGACAACATTAGAATTTTATCGTCCTTACTAAGCGTTGCAGAGTCTGGAGGATGGGGCATGTAAGTGAACCACTGCACTATGTAAGCAAGTCCATTCTGTAGGGTACAAGGAGGCACTGCCCTCTCAAAATCTCCTTGAACAGAGAGAACCAGTGGTGCTTCGACTAAAACAGCATTATATATGAAGCAAAAATCACTGGGACAAACATGGCAGATAAAATCCACAAACGTTTAATATTAACATTAATATTAAACATTTGTGAATTTTATCTGCTGTGTTGATTTTTGTTATTTATATATATATATATATATATATATATATATATATATATATATATATATATATATATTGTTTTTTCAGTTGCCGGGGCTTTCTTTCTGATAACTTTCTTTTAGTTCAAGAAAAACGAGTGTATCAGGAGCATTCTGGTTCTGCCCCTCCTAACCTTCTAGATAACTCTGGGAATCAAAGGGTGGGAGTGAAGGCATGCAGCCACATCCATGCTATGTAGAAGGAATCTGTTGTACAGGTCTCTCTGCAAGGGTTCCCTTAACAAAACTGAGGCAGTTGTCAGTTTTCTGGTGATGCAAAAGCATCCATCTGTGGGACACCACATCTGTAAATTATACATATGAAGACCTCATGAGTGTCCACCTTCATCCTGTGCAGCTATATATTATTGTATTTAATATCGAAGGGATATAAATAAGTCGGGGACAGATTTTGTATTGCATTGTTAATTCCCATACTGTTATTTGCTTGTTGATGTACCACATAACAGTGGCAATGTTTGTCACTACTTTCATGGTCTCGGCCATTCAAAGTTGGCTTAGGGCTCTTAGCCCCAGAGTTAGAACAAACAACTCCTACAGATTGACATTTAGCATTTTCTGTGATGTTGACCAAGTCTAGTGGCTCAGAAGGTCTTGTGAGAATGCTCCCCATGCGAGATCCACGAATCTGCGGTTATGGTCTGCTTGGAGGCCTCTTGGACAAAAGGGATTCCACAGCTTAAACAGATCTGTTTTGTCTAGCATAAGAGTTCCTTTGATAAAAATGGGAAAATTGGAATCAAGCTCAAGATGTTAACCCTGCAGTCTGTGCTACCTTCTTCTGCACCTAGGGGGTCCACTTGATCACACTAAACATGAAAGATGCCTTCTTTCACATTCCCATCCACAGCTCATGATTTATGTTCACTGCTGGGGACTATTACTTTCAGTTTACTTCATTAGTTTCTGGGCTTGCAATTGCACCAAATATGTTCACCAAGTCCTTAGCACTAACTGCTGCTTACAGCAGACTGCAGGGAGTGTTTATTTTTCCTTACTTGGAATACTACCTCATCTAGGCAAACTTGACAGAAGAAATCATGATCCTGTTTACCACATATCTGCTGGACTGCTTGTGGTTTAGTCTCCACCTGCAAAAATCACAGATGGCACCATTTCCAAGTAGTCTTTATGGGCTTCTTTCTGGACACCTGAGACCAGAGGGCTTTCCTTCCTCAGGGCAAGATGGAAATCTACTTAAAACAGTTACTAAACCAGGCAACAGAAAAGATGACCATGACTATGCAATTTCTTAGGATTTTGGGCTTCATGGTCTCTACCATACTAATGGTCTCTTATGCAAAACTTCACTTGAGGAAAATCCACTGGTACTTCAACTATAATTTGTACTAATTGGTTAAATTTCCTGACTGGTAGTTCGTAATGACTACTAGTACAAATAAATGGCACTTTGAATGGTGCCTTATTCTGATGAAGTCCCTGCGATCGAGACAAAAGCACTCAACTTGTTTCATTAAATCTTTTTGCAGTAGCCATTGTCAGGCATCGTTTTTTGGAAACATCTACTGCATCCAGTGGTTCCTGCACCAAGAGTTATTTTTGGTTTTACAAGTTTTGTTCTGAATGCTGGTTCCATTTTTTTCTTGTAGATATAAGAAACTTGACATTTTTCATGGATTTCATCATGCTGTATTATTTTTAAAGTTGACTAGTTTACAAAAAAAAAAACCACATTTGTTTACAGCTTAAGCCAAGGGTATTAAGCTAAACATCCCCCTTATAAAAATAAGGGACAATATTTCAAGTCTACACATAATATAATCCAGTGACTTTTATACCCCACCCCAGAAGCCAAAGATCACTGCACATTAGTAATAAACTTGCTTTTGAGTAGCCTTTCTTCTTGTTATACTGCAAAGCCTATATATTTTTACAACTTACTTTAATATCTTTTACCACATACAGAGAATATAAAAAGTTTACACACCCCTGTTAAAATGCCAGGTTTTTGTGATATAAAAAATGAGACCACAATAAATCATTTCAAAACTTTTCCCACCTTTAATATGACCTATCACCTCTACAATTCAATTGAAAAACAAACAAATCTGTTACAGGAAAAAATATAAAAAAATAAACTTACAATATGCTGGTTGCATAAGTGCGAACACCCTTAAACTAATACTTTGTTGAAGCACCTTTTGATTTAAATACAGCATTCAGTCTTCTTGGGTAAGAGTCTATCAGCATGGCACATCTTGACTTGGCAATATTACCACTCTTCCTTGCAAAAGCACTCCAAATCTGTCTCATGCTTTTGGGAGACTATGCATTGTTTTGCAAAATTTAGCTGGGCCTAGATGTTTTTCTGTGTAAGAAAAGGCTTCAGTCTTTTAACTCTACCCCCATAGTCCAGACATATGGAGAATACTTGAGATTATCACATGTAGTACACAACCAGTACTTCCAGAAATTCCTACTGCTCCTTCAGTGTTGTTGTAGGTCTCTTGGCAGCCTTCCTGACCAGGTTTTGCCTCATCTTTTCATCAATTTTGGAGGGACATCTAGTTCTTCACAGCTTCACTGTTGTCTCATATTTTCTCCAGTTTTTGATGACTCTCTTCACCGTGTTCCATGGTATAGCCAATACTGTGGAAATTTTGTTTTGTACCCTTCTCCTGACTGATACCTTTCAACAATGAGATCACTTTATTTAATGCTTTGTAAGCTCTCCGAGAACCATGTCTTTTGTTGTAGCAGGCAACTGAGTAAATGTCAGGAAAATCCTACTAGGACAGCTGAACTTTATTTGGGGTTAATCAGAGTCTCTTTAATTGATGGCAGGTATGTACCCAAGAAGACTGAATGCTGTAATTAAATCAAAAGGTGCTTCAACAAATTAGTTTAAGGGTGTACACACTTATGCAACCAGTGTATTGTATGTTTTATTTTTTATATTTTTTCCACTAACAGATCTGTTTGTTTTTCAATCGAATTGTACTGAGTATAGGTCACATTAAAGGTGGGAAAAGTTTTGAAATGATTTATTGTTGTCTCATTTTTTTATATCACAAAAACCTGGCATTTTAACAGGGGTGTGTAAACTTTTTATATCCACTGTACATCAATCACTAAAGAAACGCTCCTCCAAATGTAAAACACCGCTGACTACACACTACTACACAAAATGCTTTGCAATGTGCAACTTACAGTTTACATCAGGCAATATTTTATACAAATTACTAATAACAAAAATGGTTTTACTTTCAGTTACTTTTTCCCCTTTTAGTGTCTTTCTAAATGTCAAAGAAGGGTATATGCTTTACAGTCCACCCAAAAGTTTAACGAAATCAACAAATGTCCAGTCTTCTTTGGCCAGTTTTTCTTGCAAAGCCATATTTCACAAATGAGACTGATGCTTCACAGTTTGAAATGTATTCATTAATTTTAGTGTTCCTGGCTGTCTTCCTGTTCATCTCCATCTCCCAAAACCAGGCCTTGGTTCCAAGTTCAAGGTACTCCTGATTCTTCATGTCAACTCTTGTGCTTTTTTTTTCCTCTCTCAAGCGTTTTCCTTTAGAAAACTGAAAAGGGTTTCACTGGCAAAGTCTCTCTACTGGCTTTATTGTCAAAAGAATGAGAAGCTGCGACTCCCGCTTGTTGGATCACATTTTGTTGGATATGTACTTTTTTATTTCCTCTTTAGCTTGTTCTGCATCAAGAAATATTTTTGATATTCCAAGAAAGAAATATTCAGAAGCTTGAATCTTAGACCTGCTTCTCAACATTACCTGACTGCTGGGATACATTTGTTTCTCTTTTGCCTTGTGTACAGTGAATAATCATTTGCCACAAACAACCTGCTGTTGCCAATTTTTAATAGTTTTCCCTTCTGCTACAGCTTTGTCAGTATAAACTATTTCTGGTGGTATGTTTGCATCTTTACTAATACAGGTCTTGGCTGCTTTCTCATGGCCGCATTTGGAACGCATACTGCATGTGCCCCTTCAATTAACAAATCCTGCTGTGGAATACCAGTCCAGTTGTTTATTTGTGCTTTCATAAAATTAATGCAGTCTGTTTTTTCCAGTTTCTCTGGTACAGCAAAAAATCTCAGGTTTTCTTTGCACATTCTGTCTTCTAACTCTACCATTTTTTGAAACAGCTCTACTTGAGAAATCTCATAAGAGCCTTTTCTTCATTTCAACCTGATTTTTTGTAGTTTTATCAGCTCATCTGAATAGCTGGTTAAAGTTTCTTCTATTTTTCCAGCCTTTTGTTATTTGAGTTTATATACTCCTTCAGTGATTCATTTATTTTAATCATCTCTTGAGTACATTTGATTTATTTTTTCCTCTACATTACTAAAAGCCTCTCTTGTGCCAAAGCTGAAGATTGTCCTGTTTTTGTTGAACAGCTGCAGGATTCTTTCCAGCCAGTGTTTTTTCTTCACATTTCAGGCTGATCTTTCGGGTTCTTTAAAATTCTTCTTTGCTAGCATCCAGGCAGTATACTTACTAGCTACTAAGTAAAGTTTACTGAAGCCGACAATCTCACTGGCTCTTACTTCAGTTTCTTTTTTCACACTGGGAGAGGTTACGGTAGGTAAGCTGTTGGTCAGTGTTCAGCCATACTGGAGATTTCCCACTGCTTTTCCTTGCACAGAAGTTTGAAGGAGGCAGATGGACCTTTTGACATGGCTAAGCATGCTAAGGTTTCAAAGCATTTATGGTCTAGGTACAAACCCAGAACATGCAGCCCACTTCTGAGAGCATCAGGAATGAAGTTTTGGCACAGGTCACGATTTTAACACTGTTCTGCCCCTAGACAAAAAATACAGCTAGTATGGTACTCTCTGTAAGAAACCTGCCTACCATACCTGCACTTTTCAGTCTTTTTGCTAGACATAAAAAGGGAGCATGGGAAACTCAAATCAAAAAAAAAAAAAAAAAAACATGCGATATAGAAGAAAAAAAAATGAATACTCAGAAGGGTACTTATCTGCCAAGCTCCAGCTGGATACATACACACGTGAAGGAATATAAGCAATGCTGAACAACATGTCTGCATACGAGTATCATGGTGAGAAAATTCTGAAAATGTTGTTGTTGGCATATGTTTTCTTTTTTACTAGTGCAAGTTTCCAAACCAGGTTAGGCATATGCTGCACCACGGTGAAGGTTCCAGATGGGCCACCTGCAGTAAAGTCACTGATCTAAGGAATACTACAACAGTGGTCTATTGAAGAACATCCACATTAACAGCAGGTAGCCTCAGTTTGTGTAAAAAGTGTAGATCTCATTCCAGATAGGCAGGAAAGCAGACTCACAATCACAAGAACGATTATGTGATCCTGAAACAGTGTAAACCATGCACGCCCATTTGGCTGGTCTCTGGCTATAAATGAATGGTGACTGATTATTTTATATGGAACCAACATGGAAACTGGTGAGAAAGATGGGTGAATATCACCAAATGAATTATAAGACTAGCAGGACTATCTGGCATGAAATACTGTACTAATAATTTGAGGGTTAGATCACACTCTGAAAACCAAGTGATTTATGCACCCATGTAGCACAGAAGGGTATGGTTGATTAATATGCACAAATACAGTGTCTCTGTGATACATAAATATGAAAATCTGATATGTAATTGTTATTTACTTAACAGATTTCCCACTCTTTCTGGTTGTCCTTCATATAAATATTAGCTATTTTTATGGCAAAATCTGGCCAAAACTGCTAAATGGAATATGAGAGTGTTATGTGGTGACACCCCTTTTAACCAGGAATTGACTTATGGAAATGAATGTGTTAATCTCATTTCTTGAACAATTCAAGATCAGTTCTGCACATGTTGCCAGCAAGCACTGCCATCACATCATACCTCTGTGGTTTATTGGCTAATGAAGGAAATGCAAGCCTAATATCCAATATAGTGCAGCCTCTCAAGCATGTCACCAGAACCCGTTTACATTGTATCCTTGGTAAAATATCAAACTCCTCTCTTAGTATGGCATCACCAATAACCAAAACTGGCTTTCGGGACATTGGTATATCTTCTTTACAGTAAGTAATACTTGTTCACTAAATTTTAGTCACAGATGGGAAGAACAATATCTCTTAGTATGGCATCACCAATAACCAAGACTGGCTTTCGGGACCTTGGTATATCGTCTTTACAGTAAGTAATACTTGTTCACTAAATTTTAGTCACAGATGGGAAGAACAATACTGTCTCTATCCAATCTTCTCATTTTTTTGGACATTTTCACTGTTCCTCATACCCCCTGGTCTGAGCTGGTGATTGTGTAATATTGAGACAATTAAGCCTGGGAAACATCTGTCTGCTTATACATGAGCTGTAGTGGCTTAAAGAAGAGGGCATACAACTAATGGCAAATACAGAAGGTTTCTGGAGGTAGATAAAACCCTGGTAACAAACACAAAGCAGCTGTGCCCAAAGTTTATGATTATTACTGGGGATTAACAAGACTGCGAGGGATAATGTAGTCTCAAGAGAACATTATCTGGATGTATGGGGTTGTTCCATGAGACAGCAGTCTCATACAAGTATTCTGGGAGTGGAACTGTTGTACTGCATTCTGAACTGTGGGAAGAAACTGGAGCTGACACAATGAACATAAAAGTGTACTTTTCCCTTTGCCCCCCCCTTCTGTTTACATTTTCCTAAAGAACTCTACAGTTAGAAATTTAATTACTGGCTCGGGAGACTGTTTCACTGTTACAAACACAATATCATTGGTATTATAATTTAAATACAGGTAGCTGTAAAGGAATGCTTGATGTTTTCTGATGTAAATTGAATAACTGGGATTCAAAAGATTCTTAACATGATAATTATGCTTGCTTGACTTATTAATAAAGATTTTTAAAAAAGTAGTAGAAATCACAAGTGTGCAGGCCTAAAGGAAGCTATAAGATTTAAAGTTACATACATGCATCATGTTTTCACTAGCACTCTTGGGATAGCTGGGAAATTATATCATCACTTCATAACATATGCTTTGTACACCACTTGTGACCTCTTAGAAATCACAGTCACCCTAAACAAGACTAATTACCAATTCATAGCTAGCTACAGAATACTTTCTCTCTCCTTCTGAGCACGATAGCTATCTTAACACATTAGCTGAAAATCCCATTAAACCCAAGACCTTTCTACTGGGGACTTCAACTATTTATCAATAAACTTACTGACCTACAATGTCAATGGTCAGCATGCCCAGCACTTCCTTGACATTATAATGCTAACTCTCTTCAATAAATAGTTAACCATCCTATTAGGGGGCCCAATAACCTGAATCATGTCCTCAGAAATATGGCCACTTCTTGCACAGCCCCATACTTATCATTATGTCTTGTTAAATCAGATAATCATTTATCAACCTCTTCCTTTAACTTTAAAACTGGTAGTACTTCCCCTGTAAATAATTCCGTGTTTGGGGACTTCTCAAAAGCAAACCTTCAGTTACTTGAGGACTTAAACTTTGCTGTAATCCTCCTCTGAAGGATCCTATTGCTAAAGCTGCTACTTATACCTATGACTTATACTCCCACTTAAGTAGGGACTGCTTTATCAATAGAACTATCTGCAACAAATATAATGAAACAATCCACATTGGTGCAATACCCATGTATATAAATTCCATTACAAGAGAACAATAATGCTTTTAAATGCTTTTAAGAGGTCTCATTCTACCCACTTAAGACCACACTTAAGTGAATAGCTTATGGGAACCATTGGGAAGGTCAAAAGCAGAGTGTGAACTTAAAAGAGACACTACTACCACAACTGCAAATTTTTCTTTAACTATGTCAGGAAGTTACGAAGCAACACCAAACAGTTTTCAAAGCTAGTCCACAATAATACCACACTCTCTGACCCAAAGGAAATAGCTAATATCCAAGCTAACAAATTTAGTGCAAATTTTACTCCTCCCACAGTTATAGCTATCCCACAGGTTCCATAATCCCAGCCAATCTAATTATTATGGAACAAGTTCTCTTAGCCCTTTCAAAAACTAAGAATACTTCGGTCCATGGGCTTTGACAGCATACCAGGTTGCCTATTTATCAGTGCCAACATATGGCCATTCTGAAACCCCTACTTAAAATCTTTATTCCAAGTCTCTCAACTGGTTACATTCCTGAAGCTTGGAAAAACAGTTACTGTAATACCATTACACACGGGTGGTCCAACTACAGACGCTGGTAACTATAGGCCCATTAGTCTTCCTAGCCTCGTATGTAAAGCTACGCAACACATTATCTTAGAGTTCACTAATCTGGGCATTAAAAATCTTTACCCACATTCATTTCTTTGAATAAGTAACTGAGGTACTGAATAGTCAGGAAGTGCATACTGCACACCTAAACCAGGCCAAGGGCTTTGATCCTATTCCCCATGCAAGCATTACTGATAGACTTGTAAATATGAATATAAATCCTTACATTGAGAGACAGACAGCAAACTGGCTGTCTGACAGAACCTATGTGGTTATGGTAACAGGTGCCACTTCTAAAAGCAAAACAGCAGTGTATCAGAGTGCTCAGTTTTGGACCCTATCTTATTTGGCATATATTTCTCAGATCTTCAGGGTAGCATTTCTGGCCTCCGGTTAATTGAGTTTGCAGATGACTGTAAACTGAGTATTGTTATTTGATCATCAGGTGACTTACAATTACTCCAACATGGCTTAGACACATGTTCACAACTGGTGCAAGGACAATGGTCTCAAATTAAATATTTAAAAAAAATCGGTAAAGAACAGTTTCACTTACCAAACAGGAGATGCACCCCTTCAATTAAACGCTATTGTAAAGGAAATGGACACTCTCATTGATAATTCCTTATCATTTGACCATCACATCTCCACAGTAGTTTGTAAAGCCTTTCATCTGGCCCATCTAATTTCCAAAAGCATCTCCACTAAATCCAGAGAAGCCTTAATTTCTCTTTACTCATACCTTATCTGACCCATTATTGAATATAATGTACTTTTTAGCATGCACTTACCTAAAAATATCACACAACTTTAGAGACCTCAGAGATTCATAACTAAATAAAAGTTACTGGTCTCAAAAATCTTAATTATCAGGAGAGACTGGTAGCCCTTTCTCTATACTCGGTCTCTTATAGAATTCTCTGTGGAGATTATGTCTAGTCTTTTGTGCTATTTAAAATCTTCACTGATTTGATCTCCTATTCCTTCACAGAACTAATAGCAAATCAAACACGCTGTTAAAGGAAATGAACCTTCATCAGCAGATAAGACACGGTGTGACAGATTCATATCCCACTATATCCTTCACCTCTGGAACAAACTTCGACAACGTCAGAGCAGAGCAACACCCTTGTCACCTTCGAGGATGTGCAGCCTCAAATTCTCTCCTGGTCTACCTCGTCTTGCCCTCCTTGAGGTCAGAGGGAAATTTTGAATAGGGCTTTTGGGTTAGGCTTGAAATGGTCTGCAGACTGATCACATTTTAGGTTCACAGGTAAGTACTTGGGAAACTATCTAAATGGAAAATCCTTTTATCTAATACAAACCAATTTTAGTGAAAAGTAAAACAGATCATCAGTTGTAAAATAATTACCTCCCAAACCCTTCTGTGCTGACAATGCTAACTCTCCCTACTGTCCAGACTATTAATGAATTTAGGAACCTTCCCAAACACACCACAGCTGTCATCTCATCCAGTCTCACCCACCCTCACCTCCACCATATACCACCAATTTAATTCAAACAAATTAAGGTATAAGACATTGAATCACTTCTACATCATATACTCTTTGATGTCCTTGATGGCCAAGATAATCTACAACCTTGGTTGCTACACTAGCTCAAAGAATACTTTTAACTCTATCACATATGTACAATCTCAGCAGCACTCAGAGAATAATGCCAAATATTTGTGAAACAGCTGTAGTAAAACATTTGCCAAACTAGCCCACCCCCGAGAAAGCATCTAATTTCCAGCCCATGTCCATTTTATCTACCTCAGACAAAATAACTTTCTCAGTTTAACAATACAACCTTCTAGCCCCAAAAACACTTTTTGGGCAGGAAGCAGCACAATGACTGCAGTTTGGATCCCTTTTTGATAAGATACTGCTTAACATGGATAAAGGATACCTAAAAAGGTGCACTATTTACAGATCTCACAATAGCTTTTGATCTTGTTAACCAGACCATCCTAATCAATAACATGCTAGAAAGAGGGACTGGTGCTGAGGTCACCTCTTGGTTTCAGACCTTTTTAACTAATATTCTCTTCAGAATCAAGACTGGTTCCTTTGTGCCCTTTAACTCTACTCTAATCAAATGTATATGAAGTTTCTATCCATGACCTTCTGCAACAGACTACCAAAGACTTGACTGAACTTTTGTTCAAAGTACATGCACATAACATGGTACAAGTCCATCACACTCCCAATACAAAACCAACTAGTAATTGATCTCCACACCTTAACAAATTGATCAACAACAAAAAAAGTACTTTTAAACTCTCCAACAAAAAACAAGAAATAAAATCACTCCAACAGCAACCCAGTGGTGTACAAATAGTAAAAATTTATAAAACTTAAAAAACATCCACCATCACTGTTATGAGGATACAGACAAAATTTATTATAAAACAAAAAACAGTATACAACGGTAAGAGCTTTTGTGACTAATCATCGCCTCTTCAGACCATTTAAAAAGCATTAAAACACTGTCTTTAAATACATAATCCAATTAAACACAGCGAATAATTTACAAAACATCCTAACCTATCACTAGCATAAAATGCCTCTACTATGACTGCATACTCAGCCAGGGTCCTTGATATTCATTGCCTGAACCCCTTCAAATCAAATGACAAATCTGTTCACAAGCTCCAATTAAAATTGGAAATCATCTATCAATGACTACCCTGACCCTCCTACAACTGACCAATGAGGCAAACATATAACAAACATATTTAAGTTATTAGTATGGTATCCGACCCAACAATCTAACCAATTCATAGTGAAATCACTGCTATGAATAATGTTTTGTAGTACTAATAAGCACCATCATAATCAAAATACATGCCTATCCTGCAAATAGCACTTGTGCCAATAGCTCGCCTCAAATTTACAAGCGCCCTTTCTAAAGCAATCCTATCACACCATCATCATCAATGGCACCCATATTATTAAGCTTATAATTATGTATCTAAAACTACTACATAAGCCTTACAGCTTATGATACCATATATCAGCTAATAACTCATCAACCTATCAACTACAGAGACCACCACCAATCACTGTCTAAAGGGAAGAGAGTTGTGTCACAACTACTATCTCCAATCAACATATCAGAATTAACATACATGAGACTGAGTCTATCAAAAGCACATCTCGTGCTCCTACTAACTACTCACAGAATAGAATAACACACAGCTTGCTTTACCTTGTGTGTCCAACTTAGCTGCTACACCTCAAAGCATCTATACCTCACAAAAAATGATTAAAATGCTCAAGTAAGCACTGCACCAAAATTAAAAAAAAAAAAAAAAAAAAACGTTCTTAAAGCTCAAAATGTAATAGCTCACTTTAATATCCCAGGCTCAAACTACCAATGCCTACTATAGGAAAGAAGTATAGGGAAAATGCAAATAAATATACAATTGTACACCATCAAAGTGTGCCAGTCAAGCTGGCTGTACCAACTAAGCCACCAATCAGAAAAGAATAAAAAACAAGCAGCATAATTAAACGAACTAAAAAAACAAAACAAACAAATACAAAATGAAATTCTCCTCTAAATATACAATAACAGTAATCCAAGCTGCTCCAACGCAAGGCGGCACCATAAATACTAACATTAACTCTAAATGTCCTCTACACTAGAATGAAAACAACTCGCTACAACAACCCCTCCTAATAACTATACAATCTACCAACAGTGCACCAGATTTACAAAAATCACAAACGTACATCAAAACATAATCAACCTAAAATCACATAACATAATGGAAAAAGCCAGCAAATGAGCATACACTATTACAACTTACAGCCTATCATCTTATTAAGTCCGCAAAAAACAGCCAATAAAACAGAACATGTCAGCTAAGCCACCAGTGGGAATGAATGACACCTACTTAATAAAATAACCAAAAACAAATATGTGGACTCATCAGCCCAGATTTATCTACTAAAATACCAAACATAATAAAAAAATAAAAATCTTTGTAATAAAAAACAATATGTTAAATAGGTTTATATAATCATGGTCATGTTGTTGTTTGTCTTTTGGCTTTTTCCCGGTAAGGGGTCGCCACAGCAGAACTCCGGTCCACTAATGATTGGCAGTAGATTTTTTTATGAAACGCCGAGGTGCCAGCTTGACGCCCAACCTTCAACGAAGGCATGCCCATTTACGCATGCATGTCTTTCGAACGCTACCCAACCGCGGGGAGGACATGCAGACTCCACATAGAAGGCACTCCCAAGCCAAGCCGAGAATCGAACGGGAGAACCTCTTGTTGTGCGGTAACAAAGCTACCGCCGTACCACCGCGGCATACATATAAACATGGTCATGTACTAAGTAATAATCAATCCACTAGTAAATATAACAAACTATATTCACAAGACACCCAATTATTTCTTCAAGAGACCTCTAGCTCTTAGGGTGGGTTTCAATGAAACCCTCCCATTCAACCCAAAGTCTTTATCTGCTTGGAGATACAATATCCAAAAAAGCTCCCTGTACTCAGTCCTATTGGAAATATCACCAAAATGGATACCCTCAAACAGTACTTCAATGGCCATAAATTGAAAACTATGTTCTTTCCCTTTGTCACAAACGTGCTTGGCTAGTGGATTGCTAATATCATGTTGTCTAACACTCCTAATATGTTCTCTAATCCTCTCATATAACATTCTATTAGTTTTTCCTACATAAAAACTTAAACACATTACACACCTGGATAAATAAACTAAATTCTTGGTTCGGCAATCTGCTGTCACCCTAAACACATACTGTCTACCAGTAGGTGGATGCTTAAATATATTACAGCTGTGAATAAAATGACAGTAGCTACAATTCCCACACCGTGTTGTTCCTTGGGCCACCATCTCAGCACGATCTTCTTTGGGTCCATAACAAAGCAAACGCTTCAAGGAGCTTTTATTCTTAAAAACAAAGTGAGATTCACTCCCTATCAAACCACTAATCCCACTATCGGACATCAAAATGTGCCAATTCCATTTGAAGGCTGCACATATACAGCCAACATTACCAGAGTAATGTATACAAACTGGTGGTGCAAACCTGATTACATCCCTGTTATAATCTTTCTCTCGTGGGTTGCTCAACCCTAGAATCTGAATAAAAGGGTGCAGCTGTCCCTTCCCTCAATGTCCGCACTCTCTTCAATTCAATATCTAACATGTTCCTTACAATCCCGTGCCAATAGCTCATGCCTCATTAGACCCAGCTCTCTTTCAAAAGTATTCACGTCACTGCTCAACCATGAGACCCTCATAACCTGTCCTCTAACAATGTTCCTAAACACGTTTAGGACTACTACTTCTTCTATGTAAAACATGATTGCGACGTACACTTTTCCTGAACCTCTTGGTCACTAAACAATTGTCAATACTTCTAACTAACTTAACATCCAAAAACTCAATCTCGGTATACGACTCCTGCTTAGTGAAACGCAAAAATTCAGTAGTATGTTGTAGGTACTCAAAAAATTCATTAACTCACTCTGGGGAACTTCTCTAAATAAAAAAAGAGATCAATAAACCTCCAATAAAAACGCATATAGGGCACATATGCACTATTAAAGACATATGTGATTTCTCATTGTGCTACCACACTATTAGCATAACTATTGGTGCATGATGTCCCCATCGCCATATCTGTGCACTGTCTATAATACTTCTTTCTGATCAAAGAGAAACACATTATTCTCCAGGATAGTTTCAATAAAAAAGGCACAACAAATCTATATGCTTAGTATCATAAGAGCTATTGGCACATAAAAAAATCTCTAACCATATCAACCCCTATTTGACTGGGAATAACAGTGAAAAGTAAACAGACATCCATCGTAACTAATAAATCAGAGTCCATCAAAGGTTCATTACAAGTACAAGTAAACAAATCTGACAAAAAATGTCTGTTGTCCTTCAAAAGAGCACTAATATCACTAACCACTGGTCGCAAAAAATTTTCTACATACAAAGGTTTCAGTGCTCCACCCACGCCCAGCCACAATTTGTCTGAACGGGGGTTTCATTGGGTTCTTCTGGATCTTAGGTAAGCAATTGAATGAGGGTATCAAAGGCTTATCAACAAACAAAAATTTGTATAAACTTTCAGTTAATGAACCACCTAGCCAATACTCTAATAAAATATATTTCACAGTCCTAATAACCTCTTGAACCTGTGTACAATTCAACGGTTCATACGTATTAACATCATTCAACATTACATTAACTTGCCCCTTATAAAAGGTTGCACCCATCACAACAGCCCCTCCCTTATCGGCGGGGAGTATAGAGATATTACTGTCAGTCCGTAAATCATTCAATTCCTTGAACTCATCCTACTTAACTTGAACTTATTCGACAAGGCACCTTGACGGAACACTTTCAACAAATCATGTTCTACAGCTTTACAAAAATTTCCAAAGTTGCACTGAGTATAGGATTAAAATCACTGGACTTCCTAAGTCCAACCACCTCAGTATCAGTTGGGAACATTGTTTTTAGTTGCAAATTACGTGCAAATAGTCTAATGCCCAACACAGTATCACCTAAATCAACAGAACAAGATGGTACAAAAGACATTCCCCTTTCTAGTAGATAAATCTCAGACCTCTCAAGGACTCAGAGATGTTATGTACTAATGTACAATGTCCTTCTCCCACATCTGTTTCAATGACCTGTTCTGCGAGTCTTCGCGGCATTCTATTCACCTCTTCCGACTCCTGCTCACGGAACAACCTCGCTCCCTTTTTTCCATAGTGGTAATGGTAGGGTAAAAAAACCCTGTGTTGAATTAGAACTCCCTTGCTTGGGTTGCACATCAGGTTCATGCCTCTCAGTAGCTGCTGTTCATTTGTACTCTGTAGGCCTTCAATAACATAGTTGGAATTGCTCACCGAGGATCCCCGTTGAATATGATCATCACTTGTTGAGTTTAAGGTTCCTGTCTGCTTATCATGTGCCCATCATACTTTTAAACCCACATTATTCAGTACATACACAGCTTGCAATTAAAGACCTTAAAGTACCAAATGAAAACTACTACACTCAAATACCTACTCGCATCCTGAAATGACAAAACCTAAACTTTCAGCTCTACACGGAGACAAAAAAAAAAAAAAGTAAAATTCCATAGTAAACCTGGAACTCACAACAGTAGCTTCATACATACTATGGTGGTATATGTGAAGAATTTTTTTGGAATACCCTACTTGGGCAGAGCCGAGATGTCACATGCATCACCTCATTCAGTGTCAGTCAGTTCCAAACTAGTCCCCTAATGCTGAACTTTTGGGGCCTCTGCATCATCCTGTAGCACTCCTACTCAGTGCCCCACATCCATACCAGGTCTACCAGCTACACCTCAGACCTGCTGACCTCCTCTGATATTAGCTGGAGACAGCTGTGAAGCTTAAGGGCATCCAGCGGGGTCCCTGCCATTATTCCACCAGGGTTTTTTTTTTCTCATTATACCCTATTCACCATTCCTACCCATGCAGCAGCTCAGTCATATTCACCCACCCACTGATGGAATTATGCCTTCCAACAAAAGACATCCCCAGTCTCCACCAGGGACCATTGACAGAGATGCCCATGTCACCGCCCTTTACTCCCTGCTGCTCTGTCAGTTCCCAGAGCTGCTAACTGAACCTGGGTTGTCTGGGGTGTAGTCAGGCTTTATCCCTCTATGCCACAGGCAGAGTGTCTGATGCTGAATTTTTAATGTTAATCTATCTTATGATCACGGCATGTCCCCATCCCAAGGGGAAGTCAGCAACTGCACACAAATGTTGCACCCCTCCCTCTGAGAGAGTGAGATATCAAAATGCCACTATTTCCCACCCCCCATCCCCAACTCTTCCAGCAACTAAACCACTAGTCAATCTGTGATTATCAAGGTCACAGTCTGGGCTCCATCCCTTTATTCCACAGATTTGGGGGTTCAAAACTCTATCTGATGGTGTGATCACAACCCTACATTAAAGGTTTAATTTCCCATACAAATTACCTTGATCTGGCTAAACAGCTCAACACTATACTCAGTAATGAAAAAACATGTAAACTTGGGGATCTAAGGGTAAATGAAGCCATAACCACTTGGGCCCTCAACTGGCTATATGCCTAAATGCAACAGGTATGAATAAGAGTCTCTTATCTTTGCCGTACCCTAATACCAATGGAGACCCTCAAGGCTCAGCTGTAGAGCTAGTACTTTTTGGCATCTTCTTCTCAGACATCATAGCAGACTCCAGTGTCTTGCTCACCAATTAGGCAGATGACTGCAAACTTAGGAGTATTGCCTTTAACTCCAGTGACACCACTTCCTTTCAAAAGACGCATGATGCAGTAGAAATGACTTTGCCTTCAATGTCAAAAAATCCAGCATTCACACATTTAGCAAAGTCCTACCAGCTTTATACAGTACCGAAGGCCAACAAATAATATTTGACAGAATAGTAAAAGGTCTTTAAATATTTGCAGATGATGGACTCATTTGATGCCCAAATGGTCTCTACTGTTCACAAAGGCAGAGCTCCCAGCCATGCCAAGGAGGTAACTGTCCCAGCACTTGTCAAACCATTTACAGAATACTGCATCTTGTTCTGTAAACTACTCACATACCAAAATTGTGCAACTGAAGGTAAAAAAACCCTCAAAATTAAGAGTGAAAGGTTACAAACCTCTTCTTATAGCCAAATACTACAGCAATGCTCTCTCCTCTGTGCCTTAATGCCTTTTAAATGGAGACCTATGCTTGAGACAAATTATTAAAAGGACCCCATACTACTTTGAAGCCATTTGCTTAAATCATCTCCTCTTGGTGATTTGAACTTAAAAGGACACACTGTCTCTATAAAAATTGATACCAATGCACCAAGACTTGTAATAATTTCATACCTTAATATATTCCATCTCCTAATGAATAAACTCCTCCCTCAATAAAACTTAACCCATCAATCTATACATTCAAGAAGGAACTGGATGTCTACACAAGCACATGTAAGTTTCAACAAAAAATACAGGGCATCAACCCCTCGATGGTCGCTATGCCTTGAGCTTGAGGATCAGACTTGTGAACCTATAAACCAGTAGTCCATTGACTAAATGCTTTGTGAACTGTCATCATCTTAAAAAGTACCTTCTCAGGTTTGGTAATTTAAATTAATGGAGATCACAGTATCTGGTTAAAAGTAAGGAGGCAGGGTTCATCTTCAAATATAGCACTTTAACATTTGGGGGAATGAACAAGTTGAAAATTAAATGCTTATTGTGAAGTACAGGCTTATAGAGCCCCCCCACCATTACCACCTGTGCTTCTGAGCCACGCATGCTATTAGCTCTTACAAAATTTTTATTTCAGATAAATGTAAAAGTTGCTTTAAAAAACATACGGGATTCTTTACTTTCCATTCTTTTCTCTCACCTTGCATCATCTATGTTTTTAAAGTGTATTTACTGTACTTGGGGTGTTTCATCATGAGGCGTTGGTTTACAAAGTTTCAGCTTTCATCAGTTAAATGTCAAACCCGTGCATCTAGGAAGTTAGTTAACTTCAGATCCCCTAACCGCCCATGAATGAGCATCCAGATAAGGATAAATGAGGCTGCTCCTTAACTTGAAGGTACTACAACTGGTGTCAGACACTTGCTATAGACCCTGGCAACAGCTGCTTGACCACAGGTGAGAATTACAAACTGGAAATACTGTTATTCCAGTTAAAACCTGGATAACCTTCAGAAAACGTCAGGAAACATTCAGTAGAGATGTCCATCCTCATGCCCTGAGGAAGACGGGAAAGCAAGGACTATAGTCCTACCATCACGAACTTTCAAACCATGTTACATTTGTTGAGGATGGAGAGGTCTACAGTTGATGTCTATCTGTTCTCATTTCTTCAGCATGATGACTCTTGTTCATCTCACATTTACTTCCTTTCAAACCAGAATCTTGTTTTAACTACTCTTCTTATACTTAACTTGTGTACCTGCCTCTATTATGTATTTTCTGCCAAATTTGTAAACTACTTGTTAAACACCTAATCAAATGCTGAAATAATCTGTAAATCAACAAGTTCAGCAATTATGATTTATTATATATTTGCTGCTTTTTTGTAACATATTCATATTACTAGAAACAGACAGTCTTTGTAACCCTTAACATTTTTACTGTCTTTTGCACAGATGGAAAGGGCACTGGATCAGACCCTCTATCTAGTTAATAAAATACAGAAAGATAGCTCAAACAAGAGAGAGAGAGATAGGCATCATTCTGAAACAATGACTTATACTTTTGGAATGGGGTGACCTATAGATGGCCTTTTTCCTCATCTCCTTCAGAAGGGGCTAAACCACAGAAAGAGAGGACTTGAATTTAATGTAAAATAGGTAGAGGAAAAAAAATGAAAACCCTTCTATTCTGTAACCCTCAGCAATTTATCCAGTCATTCACCTGTAGGAATGCTTTTCCAGTTGGCAAGTCTCCCACTAGCCATCACTATCTAGCTGCATTAAGGGGAAATTCTCCCATTCAAAGGGAGCAGAGGAGCCCAGGAAATCTTCTACTGGCTTGCTGCTACTCAAAACAAGGGATATGGATACAAACGATCTCTAGTCCTCAGAACTGCCCCTCATTGAATGGACTCCTACAAGAGGAAGGAATTTCCTTCTTTGATTCCCTCTACCACACAAAAGAATCTGAGGAAATATGAAAAAAGTCAAAAGTCTAACTTTACCCATATACTAACTCCATATATACAAGGAATTTACTTCAGCCCTCAAAATAACATAACAGCATAATGGATCAAAACTTTATAAACCAATTTGCAGCTTAGGTATTCCCTTCACACCATGCCTGCTTTACATACATACATATATGTTGCACATTTAGAAACAAAATATGCTACAAGACTGCAATTCTTGAAAATGTGGAAGCAGTTTAAATGTCCTGTTTAAAATGCTGACCACCCCCTTCAGCCTAAAGTCATGCCCTCCAGCACTGCAGCAGCTTGATAAATTGTGTCAATGATGCACAACCATAAAAAAAATCAACTTCAAAGACTCAACTCTCAAAGCCAGACATATGGATTCTCTTCCCCTAACAAAATGAATACCTGGAGCACCTTCTGTGGAGTCTGCATGTCCTCCTTGCAGTCAAGTGAGTTTTAAAGACATGCAGGTAGGTGCGTGTGTGTATTTGTGTGCCTTCTGTGAAGGATGGGTGCCGGGCTGGCAACTTGACATCCTAAAACCATCAGTGTCAATCAATCTGTGGACCAGTGATCCACTGTGGCAAACCCTCACCAGGAAAAGTTGAAAGACATTGCTTTAGTCTCTACAGGCACAGTAGTATCAACCACAAATCTTTTCAAAAATTTTCAGCATTCATTTCATTTTCTGATACTCATTTTATCCTATTCAATGTCAACAGCAGCAGCCAATCCCATTAACCAGTTAGTGCACGGCAGAGAGCCACTCCTGGAAAGGATGCCAATCCACTGTAAAATGCACGCATGCACACAATCTTATCTACAGGCAGATTTTGCAGGATTGCCAGTTCACCTACCTGCAATACTTAGGATTGTGGAAGGAAACCACAGCACTTGGAAAAGACAAGCAGGCACAGGAAGGATAATCTCATCTCAAAAAAGGCACTCCAGCCAGGAAGAGAACTTGAGAATCAAACACTGAAAGGAAGGAATGCTACTACTGTACCATTGTGATGCCTTCATCTTTCACAGCAACAATTTGTTCTATACTGGGAGATGCATACTGGCAGAGAGACAGACCAGAACCAGAGGTTTTAGCTGCCTGATGCAGTATAAAATATTTCTAAAGAATTACACCACTTAGGACTAAAATTAGGTTATCAGAAAATGTCTTTCTTAGAAGTTCCAAAGATGTGAAGCAATATTCTAAGTGATAACCTGTTAAAATTTCAAGCCCCTCCAAACCAAGACAACACAGCAACCTACGCAGAGTTCTTCACAGAAGCTCTGTACAACCATGTCAGTGATTGCACAGAGGTTGCTGTGCCTACCAGAAGTAAATGCAAAATAAAACAGACCACAATGGTGGAATCCAAAATGAAACAGGCTGTACAACAAAATAAAAAAAGCTAAAATTAGGAAGTGTAATACCAAAAAAGTTAAAGTTAAAACTTTCATCAAACTAACAGACAACTAAGAGGATTAAGTACAACACAGCAAATTTTGAGGTAAAATGATGATCCAAGGCCAAGGACAAGGATGACCATAATGTCTTCAGCTATGTCTGAAACTTCAAAGGCAGTACACAACAATGTGCAGCACTGTTGGTAAACAGAGCCACAGTCATTCAACTGGGAAATACAGCACGTCTTCTGGTTGACAAATTCAGCTCAAACCTTTCCTCGCACCTCCAACAGCCACCCAGGAAATGTCATCTAACATAACCCCCACCAGCTAACTGTAGGGAATAGGTCTTTGATGTGCTATCTAGGGCCAGAAGTGTAGCTTCAGTGGGCTCCAATAATATCCCAGGATGCCCCCTAAATAGCTTGAAATATGACCTATCAAGGCCACTGGAGTCACTATTCATTCAACCATAGTTTCCGCACAGGCTATATGCCATGTGAATGGAGGACAGCAACAGTCATCCCTCTGCCCATGGCGGACCATTAATGGGTTCAAGGAACTGTAGATCCATTAGTCGGACTAATGTCATATGCAAAACATGGAAAGAATTATCATGGAAATGACAAACAATGACATAGGAAACCTTCAGACACTGGATTCAACCTAGTTTGGTTTTGTCAGAGGCAGATCATGCCTAATGAACCCAGTGGGCATTCTTGAGAAGGTCACCAAGGCAATGGCTGAGGCAAAACGGTACATATAGCCTGTCTTCACCTAGCTAGGGCATTTGATACAATACCCCACTCAGGCATTGTGAAAAACTCACAGAATTGGGCATAAACTCCAATGTAATTCATTAGCTAGCCAGCTGGCTCACACGAAGAACCCAGGAAATTAGATTGGAGAGACCACCTCCACAAAGAAGCTGATCCCTAGTGGAATTCTCCAGGGCTCTGTACTGGGTCCACTCCTTGACTTCCAAAAAATAGAAAGATCAATGTCAAGAGCCTCCGGCTTGTCAAGTTTGCAGACTGCAAGCTAGGAGCAATCATAGAAACTCCCCAAGAACCTGACATATTACAGGAACGTCTAACACAGACAAATGACGGGAGCCAAAGCTATGGCTTAAAATCCATTGCCAAGAAACGTATAATAGTATTTTTTGTGACATTAACCAGAAAGGGAAACTACTTCATTGACAAAACACCCTTAAAAGTAGAGACAGTTGTGATTTGTGGACTTGTGTAGATTGTCACCGGGCTTTCAAGCAATATGTGCCCAAGGTAAAAAGAAAATCATTCTATGTCACTCAACTTATAAGTAAGGGCATGGCATCTAGGTCCAGGGAAGTCACAGTGCCACTCTACTCAACTCTCATAAGACTCATCGTTGAGTATAAAGCCCCCCTCAGTATTTACCTCACCAGACACAATCAACATCTGAAACATCCATAGATGTTCCTCACAAAAACACACAATGTCCTATGCAGATCACATCAAAGCCCTATCTCTATACTTTGTTTCCTACAGACTTCTGTGAGAGAATTTATGCCTGGCATACAAGGCATTCTTGGATCCCGCTCTGATGGACCTTTTGCCTATCTGCAAAATGACCACCAAGAGAACTACTAGATCTACGGATTTAAACTTTGCTTGGGACTTAAATAGGACATACTGGAGGGACAGGTATGTATTACAGAGAATCTCCACTCTCTGGAATAGGATGCAGTCCCCTTCCCTAACCCTTTTCAAGTGGAACATGGGCCAGTGTATAGGAAATCGAAAAGTCATGCTGGGTCTGACACTTACGTCTCTGTTGTACAAAGGTAGCAATTAAACCGTGCCATAACTAGCATGCACCCCTTAAAATGACCTCTAAACATACACCCCATAAAATAACCTCTAAACGTTGGCCAACGTTTCCTGGAATTCATTAATTCCAATGCCCTGGACCAGCTCGTTCTTACCTCCATTAGAGGTAGAAACATCCTTGACCTGGTCATTACTAACATGGGCGACCTGTTGCTCTACACCAATAGTCAACTCCTCCCTGGTTAGATCCGACCACAAACTAATCACCTTGGAAATCCACATCCCTCCAACCCCCCCCACCCCAGCAAAGGCAACTACCATGAAAAACTTCTCCAAAGCTAACTTGGGCTCCTTAAAACAGAGGTGGCTAACTTCACGGCACCCATGCAAATGGAGAATAGTTGCATAACCGCTGAATCATACACCAACGCACTGTACGAACACATACACAAATACATGGATCTCGCCATACCCAATAGAACCAAGACGCTCTCCTCCAAAAAAGGAAGCCAATCTGGTAGTCCCCTGCCATAAACAAGCTACAACAGGAGGAGGAAACTAAAGTGGAATAAGGTGAAGTCCCAAGACTGGAAAAACTCCCTTATCAGCCTCAACAAAAAGCTGAGATCCCTCATTAAATCCTCTAATGCTAGCTATGAAAACAGAATTGCAGCAGATAGTAAAGACAACCACAAGGCCTTCTATAGTTATGTAAAGAATCTCCACGGCAATACCCAGATTTGCTCTGAGCTACTGCACAATGGTACCTCCTATACCGAGCCAACAGATATTGCCAACATACCGCCAACAGATTCAGTGCCAACTTTACCCTGCCCCCCCAAAGGACTAATCATAATATCAGAAGATTGCCAGGAACCCAGTATTACTGCTGCACAGGTAAAAACAGCACTGTCCAAGGCCAAGAATACAGCTTCCATGGGACCTGAAAATATCCCTGGCTGTGTTCTACATGAACTACAGAGTGAACTGACACCTCATCTGTGTACCCTTTTCAACCACAGCCTCACCTCAGGCTTTGTCCCTACTGAATGGCACACTGATACAGTCATCTCTCTCCACAAAGAAGGAGCGACTACAGACCCTGGGAACTATCGCCCCATTAGCCTGACAAGTCTGTGGAATGCATTATTATGGATCTAATGAACAAGGATATAGTGATCTCCAAACTCTGGATCTCACGCAGTTTGGTTTTGTGAAGGGTAGATTGTGTTTGCTCAACTTGGTCGACTTCTCTGAGTCAGTCACCAGAGCTGTGGATAAGGCAAGGTGGTTCATACAGGCTACCTTGATCTGGCCAAGGCCTTTGATACCATTCCCCACTCAGGAATCATAGAAAAACTCACTAAGCTAGGCATCAACCCCTACATCACTAGGTGGGTTGCAAACTGGCTCACAAATAGAACCCACAGTGTGACAGTAGCTGACTCCAAGTCAGACTGCCAACCAGTCACAAATAGAGTCCCACAGGCATCGGTCCTGGGTCCTCTCCTGTTTGGTATCTACTTCTCAGAAGTCCAGACCAACATGAAGGGACTTTGGCTGACAACGTTTGCAAACAATTGCAAGTTGGGAGCCATTATTAACTCCCCAAATTATGTTGACATCCTACAGAAAGGCCTCACTGAGACCAACAACTGGTGTCAGAAGTATGGCCTTAAGCTCAATGCCAAAAAATGTGTTGTTATCCCCTTTGGGAAAAACCCAGTTCCCATGAATTACCACATCGATGGTAGTCCACTGAACACAGAAGACGTTATAACAGATCTGGGAACACAGGTTGACAGCAACTTTTCTTCAGACCACAACATTGCCACTGCTGTCAGAAAATCCTTCTATGTGGCACATCTCATTACTAAGGGTTTTGCATCAAAGAAAGAGGTCATTGTCTCCCTCTACTCTTCCTTCATTAGGTCATCGAGTACAATGCCCCATTTGACAAGCACCTCACTAGACAACTGCAGAGGCCGCAAAAGTACCTCACAAAGAAGATCCTAGTCCTTAAACACTTGTCCTATATGGACAGACTCAAAAAACTCCAACTATTCTCTGTCTCATACTGCCTACTTACAGGCGATCTCTGCTTGACTTACAAAGACATGTCTGACCCAGCTCTGTTAGAAATGCTACAGCTAAAGAAATCCCAATCCCTCTGCACCACACGCTCCGGAGACCTCAACCTCATTACCACAACCAACAGAACATGTTGGAGGGACAGCTTCATAACCCAGAGACTGCCCATGCTATGGAAGAGACTTCCCATACATGCCAAACAGAGCACCTAGCTGGCCCTCTTCAAGAGGAATCTTGATGAGTGGATGGGAAATAGAAAATTCACCCCGGGGATCACTCCAGTGGCTCTACTCAACAGATGCAATGGCAATTAAGGTCGGGTGGCACGATGCCAGAGTAATCCTATGGGCTAGGCTTGTAAATGCTCCAGGGCCATTACCTTAGTACAAACCTATGAACCTAAAGCATTCTAACTCTTGGAATACATTTGGGTTGCATGTCTAGGCTTATAAAGGCCCCAGTGTTAGCAGACTATACACCTATGAACTTAATCAGTCATTTTGTAAAACATTTTTAGGTAACTATACACTTTCTCACTATAACTCATCACCCATTTGACTTCATAAACACCATCACTTAAGTCAGGGGGTTATCCTTTTCTTCTTACTGTAGTGATTTCCCTATCTCCATCAACACATTCATCTTCACTGCCCTGCACTATGTCACATTTTGCAGCATGTCTAACTCACAGACATCCAGTTTGACTTTTAGCCAGCATGTCTTCGATGCAAAGTCTGTATGTCCTCCCAGTGGGCATATGGGTTTTATCTGGGTGCTCTGGTTTCCCCCTCACCTATCAAAAAAAGGCAGTAAATCGAAGATGTTCCAAACTGCCTGCAGATGTGCATGTTGTGTGCGACTAATAACTGTGCTTTTGTGTTTCATGACAGATGGTTACTCTACCCAACATAACCTTCAATAAATAATTGTTATCCTAACCTCCCCTCTCTAAAATCCTTGAAAAGTGCACCCACTTTATCTCATTCAAGAAAACCTCCTCACCCCCACACAACATGGTTTCCACCTTCATCACAGCACAACTACCACTTTAATATCCTTCACTCACTCTATCGCTTCATCTCTTGACAATAATAAACTAGTCTCATGCCTATTCCTCAACCTCTCTAAAGCCTTTGACACTGTATCCCACAACCTCCTTCTCTCCAAACCAGCTCACTTCAACCTTTCCAACTCTTCTTTCAGCTGGTTCTCCAGTTACCCATCTAATAGACTATAGTCTGTAAAATGGCTCTCTGCAACTTCTCCATTTCTCCTTATTCAAACAGGTGTCCCTCAAGGCTCCACCCTGGGACCCCTATTATTTAATATATTTATGAGCAATCTCTACCAATCCTGCCTACACTCCATACTAATATAATATGCTGATGACTCTACCATCATCTCGACTTCTGACAATCTACCTCACCTACTCACCCTCACTCAAGAATCTCTTCACTCTGTAGAAAAATGGCTTATGCCCAGTCAACTACTGCTAAACCCAAATAAAACAAAACTCCTTCTCTTCCTCAACAAGTCTCTCCAACATCTCAAATCCACCTTCTCTGTCTCCTCTCTAAACACCACCACTATCAAAGTCGAATCTTATACGAAACTTAACTACACAGGGTTTTCTTAGATGAGCTTAAATTTGGCATCCACATCAATAATTGCATTACAAAGACACACCAGAAACTAGGACTACTTTACAGAAACAAAAAATTCCTAACTGAAGAATCCAAATCGTCCTTAGGTCAACCTATTATATGTAGCCCCTATTTTTACTTACCTCCAAAAAAAAATCTGGCAACTAAACTAGAACTCACAATAAAATAGCTACAACTCACAATAAAATAGCTAGATTTGATAATAATCTCCCATATCGGTCACACCACTCTTTCTCCTTAGAAAAACTTCACTGGCTAGAATTTCAACATCAACTCATCCTACCTCAGCTTTACCTGAACCTACTCTATCCTTCACCAACCCCTAACCTGTCCTCCTTTTACTACCTCATCTCCCCCTATGCTCCCAACCATGAACTCCATAGCTCCGACCTACACCTCCGCCAAATCTCCAAACCCAAAAAAGGCATAGGCAAAGTACTTTACAGTCACTCAGTTACTTCTGCTTGGAACAAACTCCCTCTCCACATCCAATCCACTCAATAGCTTAAACATTTTCAAACCTGCACTTAAGGAATATCTGCAAAACTCCTGGACCTGCCCCTGCAATGATCCTACTTGAGTACTAACCCTACCACCTCTTCCTCTGCTTTTTCTTCTCTCTTCTTTCTCTTGACCTAGCCAGGTGTTATTTACTCTACTGCTCTAACCACTCACAATTCACTCACAGATCTACTCTCAATATATTGATTCCACTGTCTTTGTTCTCTCCCTTTGTATAAGTGTCCCTTTGAGTTATTATTCTGCTACATTATGTTACCCTGTTATTCTGATGACTCATACCTTAATTTGTAGGACGTAATATAAAAAAACAATATGCATAGGAGCATGTTATGTACTATATAAAGAAGTTATGTACTCACCATAATGTTCCATCTGAGTAGTTATACTTCATTTTTCTGCAACCTGAGGGTATACGGATCTGTATCAGATCTGAGCTGGCAACTTTTTTCTAGCATCTGCTCCAAGCTCCGAGCTCCTCCCCTTACCCATAATGCCCTACCATCTCCTATTTTCCCTCAGATTGAGTTTGCTGCAACTAAAAATATATATGCAACTCAACCCAATAAACCAACCCTGAAAACAGGATAAGGTCCGGGGGATGGAGGGAGGGAATGCTGCAGAAAAATGAAGTATAACTACTCAGATGGAACGTTATGGTGAGTACATAACTTCTTTATCTGAAGTAGTTAACTTCATTTTATCTGCAACCTGTGGGACAGAGTCCCCAGCTACTCCGATCCTGGGAGGCCCTTATGGAAGGATATTCCTGAGCACCGCAGAACCAAAGGATGCTCTACCCCTCGAAATCAGATCCAGTTTGTAATGGGAAATTAAGGTATGTAAATTGGGCCATGTCGCTGCTGCACAAATATCGTCCAAAGGCACCCTAGACCAAAAAGTAGCAGAAGTCGCCATGTACCTGGTAGAGTGAGCCTTAACTATAGCAGGAGGAGATAAACCTTTTGCTTTGTAGGCATGTGAAATGCAAAGAGTGATCCATCTGGCTAAAGAAACTTTAGAAATAGCTTTTCCCATAAAAGCTTTGGAAAAGGAAACAAACAATTGGTCAGTCTTGCGGAAAGACTTCATTCTTTGAAGATAAAAACGAAGTTGTCTATGAACATCTAACAAATGGAGTTTGTATTCACCTTTAATTTGGAAGTTGAGAAAGAAAAAGTACAGTTTTGTACCTACCATAAATATAGATGTTCAAGTGTACACCCTGCTGCAGTCATCGCACTTGGGTTTATCCTGTCGTCAGGCGGTCCCGCAGTCGGCCGGAATTCCAAAGTCTTGGTCCGGCGTTGGTTGCTGCCGCTTCTTCCCTGATGTCAGTGCGCCAGGGGTATATATAATGCATCCGACACCATTTTCTTCAGTTTTTCTTGCCCCAGATGTCAGGTGCCCCCAAAAAGGTGGTCAGTAATTAGTACCAATTTATGAAGTTTTAGCACAAACACAAAATCCCTCTAGCTATAAGCAAATACATCAGGAAGGTTTTGTAGAGATTTATCCAGTTAGATCAGAGGGGATGGGGGGGGGGGGGTAACCTGGACTACAGCAGGGTGTACACTCGAACATCTCATTTATGGTAGGTACAAAACTGTACTATGCTCATCGTGTTACCCTGCTGCAGTCATCACACTTGGGTAGAATCCCAAAGCTAAGGATGGGTGGAGGGTTAGAGAAGGCTAGAAGGCCCTGCAGAACTGCAGTGGCGAAGCCAGCTCTAGTCTTAGAGTAAAGTGGTAAGTGGTAGTGTTTGGTAAAGGTGTGTACTGAACTCCAAGTTGCAGCTTCCAAAATCTCCTTGGTTGGAATCCCCCTGAGGAAGGCTGTAGATGTAGCTGTTGCCCTGGTAGAGTGGGGCCTAATGGTAGCAGGAACTGGTTTTCCATAATGAGTATAGCAAAAACGAATGCAATGTCCTATCCATTTTGGAAATGGTTTGTTTTGATATAGCCTTCCCTAGTGAAGCTGTAGCATAGGATACAAAGAGCTGGTCAGATTTTCTGAAAATCTTAGTTTTATCCAAGTAGTAACGAAGTTGCCTGTGAATGTCCAAGGAATGCAGGAGTCTTTCTCCTTTGTTCTGTGGATTTGGGAAGAAGGTGGGTAAGTGGATGGTTTGATTTAAAGCCACACTGGAAACCACCTTAGGCATGAAGGATTAGTTCGTAGAGAAACTCTGTCTTGATGGAAAATGAGGAAAGGTTCCACTGCCATTAGTACCTGCAGCTCTGAGACTCTTCTAGCTGAAGTTATTGCTAGCAGCAGGGCAGTCTTCCATGACAGAAACTGTAGATCTGCAGAGAAAGCTGGTTCAAAGTGAGGTATCGCAAGTTTTTCCAGAACAAAATTGAGGTCCCATGTTGGTGTAGGTGCTCGCCTGGGGGGGTCTAATGTTTTTTGCCCCCCTGAGGAACTGCTTTAGAAGTGGATGTGAAAATAAGGGTGGATCTGTGTTGTAGTGGGCTGAAATAGCTGATGCATGGATTTTAATGGAAGAAAAAGAAAGTCCTTTGTGCAACATCTCAGTTAAATACTGTAGAATCTGAGGCATGTGAGGCTGAAGTGTGTTTTGGCCTTTAGCTTGGTTCCAGGCGCAAAATCTTTTCCATTTGTCCGAGTAGGCCTTCCTGGTGCTGGGCCTCCTAGCTTCCAGAAGAACATCCATAACTGCTTGGGAAAAGAGGAGCTGGCTGGATGCTTAGTTGATTTGCCATGCAGCCAGATTTAAGGTTTTGAGCTGGCTGTGTAGAATCTGATTGTTTTGCTGTGTTAGCAAATGAGCAATTTGTGGCAAAATCCAAGGTGGGCCCTGGGCCATATTCCTTAATAGTGGGTACCAGTGCTGGCGTGGCCAGTATGGGGCTATGAGTATCAGTCGTGGTCTCTCCTTTCTGATTTTCAGAAGCACCTTTGTGAGGAGAGGCAATGGAGGGAAGGCATATACTGTCAGGTTTTTCCAACTGAATGAGAGTGCGTCCACTTTCCAAGCTTGATGGTGAAGTGTCCTTGCACAAAATTTTGTTAGCTGATAGACCTGTTTGCCAGCCCCCAAAACTATGTCTGGAAGGCCCCATTTTTGAGTTATCATTGCAAATACTTGTGGATCCAGTTTCCACTCGTGGGGATCCATGATGTTTCTGCTGAGGTCGTCTGCCAATGTGTTCTTTTTTCCTGGCAGGAATTGAGCTTGTAACTGAACTTGGTAAGCCAGTGCTGTTTTCCACAAGGTCATTGCTTGCCTGCATAGAGGGTAGGAATGTGTACCCCCTTGTTTATTGTACCACATTACTGTGGTGTTGTCCGTCCTTATTGTAAGTTGTCCTGGATGTAATAGGTTCTTGAAGGCTGTCAGAGCATTCTGTACAGCTAGCATCTCTTTTTGATTGATGTGCAGATTTCTTTGATCTGCAGTCCATACGCCTTGAACGCACTGTCCTGCCATGTGTGCCCCCCAGGCGTAGTCTGATGCATCTGTTGTCATAGTTTGCCTGGCTGGGGGCAAGGTGAAAGGCTGACCCTTGTTGAGGTGACATGCCTGTGACCACCATAGAAACTCCTGTTATACGCAAGGAATGACAGATATCATTGTATCCAAGCTGTGGCTGTGTTGAGACCATACACTTTTTAGGTACCACTGTAATTTCCTCATATGCAGTTTTGCAAATGGTATTAGTAGTATGCAAGATGCCATGAAACCCAAGGCCTGCAGAATTTTTCTTGCATGGAGTAGGGTCTTTGTTGCCATTGTTTTGAAATACTGAGTCAGTTGTAGTTGTTTGTCTGGCGTCAGATAAGCCTTTTGGGCCATTGTATTTAAGCTGGCACCCAGGAATGTCATATTTTGTGAGGGTACTAGTTTTGATTTCTTTTCGTTTACTGTGTACCCCAGGCAACTTAGAAGATGTTTTACAAAAGCCAGATGTTGTAAGATTGGATGTCCTTGCTTTCTGCTTGGATGAGGCAGTCGTCCAGGTATGGGTATATTTGAATTCCTCTTTGTCTGCAATATGCAATTACTGGTGCCAGGCATTTTGTGAAGACCCTGGGTGCAGTAGATAAGTCAAAGGGCAGTGCAGAGAATTGGTAATGGGTTGAACCTGCAATGAAATGGAGGTATCTTCTGCAACTTTGTCTCATTGGGACATGCAGGTATGCCTCCTTGAGGTCCATTACTAGCCATGCTTTCTTGACCAACATGGGAAGAAGCTGCTGTAGTGTTAGCATCATGAATCTGTGTACTTGTAAGAAGGTGTTTAGAATTGAAAGGCCCAGAATTGGTCTCCAGGCATTGTCCTTTCTGGGGACTAGAAAGAGTCTTGAGTAAAATCCTTGGCCTTGCTCTCGTGTCGGTATCAGTTGAATGGCTCTCATATCCATGAGGGCTGTAATTTGTTTTTGTGCCTCTGCCCATTGATTTTGTGGCAGGTTTGGCATTTCTCTTTTCATTGGCAAGGTGTGGAAATGGAATCTGTATCCTCGTGAAATTATGTCCAGGACCCATTTGTCCTTTGTGACAATGTTGTCTGAAAAAAGTGCGAGTTTTCCTCCCAAAGGGAGCTGCCAAGAGAGTGTTGCTTGGCCAGATGAGGTGCAAGTCATTGAGTTTGCCTTCTGGTACATTGGGGCCTGTCTTCTCCTCCCTTCTGTGTTGCAGTGCCCCATTGTCGAGGTTTGTATTGGGCTTGTGGTTGTCCTCTGCCACTTGGACGTCTGTATTTACCCCTCTGTGGTCTGTCAGTAGCTGGAAAGGACCAATTTTTAGTTGGCCAATTTCTGCTGAAGCGAGGGGGCTGTACTTGTAGAAAATCTTTGACTGTCTGCATAGATTTAGCCTTATCCTCCATTTTCTTTACGACTTCTTCTGCCTTAACTCCAAATAGAACATCCTGCTGTAAGGGAACATCTAGAAGCTTTGCTTTAACATGATCAGGCAGAGTTTGTTCCTTTAACCAAACATGTCTACGTATAACAGACCCAGTGACAGCTGCTCTGCAGAAAGCCTCCAAAGAATCAAAACCACATTGTAAAGTATGTTTGCCCACCTGTTCAGCTGCATGCAACAGATCCTGCATTTCTTTCAATTCAGACTGTTGAGGGAGTGTGCTCATTTTTTGTTTTAGCTGAGACATAAGAAATTGCTGATATTTTAGCATGTGAAATTGTCAATTTAGTGCTCTCATAGCTAGAGTGGCTGAGGTGTAAACCTTTTTCCCCCACCTGTCTAGTGCTCTGGAGTCCCTTTCAGAGGGTACAGGATTTTTTGCCATAGAAGCCTTAGCCCCTTTGGGACCCTGGATCAGCAACAGGGCTTTTATAAAGGAATTTGTGGGAATCAGGCACTCTATAGTATCGGTCTGGTTTGGCTGGAGCAGGAGGCAGAGAGAATCTGGGTTCAAACTAGATTCTAAGTAAACATCATCCACAATGTCTAAAACTGGGGGGATGGCAAGTGGTCTGTGCTGGGGGAGTAAAATTCTCTGAGCCTTTTCTTTGAGTCAGAGTAATCCTGACCTTCCCAGTGAAAATGTTCCCTCATAGTGTGTAAAGTTTCTCCAAAGGAGTAGTCTTCAGGAGGAGATGCTGAGGGAATAGAACCCTCAGCATCAGAATCTTCATAAGGGGAGAAGGAGTAATCTTGGTCCTCAGAGGAGCCTGAGGAAATAGACACTTGATCAGAGGAGGCATAATCTTCCTCTTGTCTAGGCCTTTTGTCGGGTGGGGGTTGGGAACCCCTGATTAAAGAGATCAAATCTTCAGCCATTTTAAGCATCTGTTTCTTAGGCATGGGGCCTTGAACTGGAGACTGAAGTGCAGTCTTTTTAGGTTTAATAGGAGTCTTAAGCTTAGGATACGTTTTTATGGTGTGCATCGTCAGTCTGAAGACGCCTTCAGAAACCGAAGGTGTTTCTGCAGCACCATCTCTTTCTGCAGAGTCGTCGGTAGGGGCTGAACAAAATGGCTGTGTCGGTCTAGTGCTCTCCGCCGAAGGCTCCGAAGCGGTCTCGGGTTCCAAATCTGCGGTAGTCAGGGGCTGCGTCGGAGCCAAACTGAAGACCGGTGAACCAGAGACCGGTCTAGCCGAGGCCTCGGAGTTTGGCGTGGGCCTAGGCTGCCTGTCCTTATCCTTGCGTTTTTTGTGCACGCCGGTAGTCGGTTGCTCCGACGGCATTGTGTAGTTAAATTTTCTACCGAAGTAGTGTCGTGCGAAATCAAAGTGTCTTTTTATAGTACGCTTATTAAACCTAGCACAAAAACGACAACCAGTGACGTCGTGGTCTGGGCCTAGGCAAGGTATGCAGTAAGAGTGAAAATCCTTATGAGGTATTTGCTTCCCACAAGAAATACAATTGTTAACTTTTTCTGACATCGGTCCGAGGCAAGAAAAGTTTCCACAACAGGGTACTTAGCTTTATTGAAGACTTTGGATCTGAAATTAGACTTCGAAAATCTCAGGAGTCGGCTGACCGGCACTTGTGAACTGCTTCTGCTTCGGGCACCACGCGGCAAGAAAGACTGTAGAAAATGGCGTCGGATGCATTATATATACCCCTGGCGCACTGACGTCAGGGAAGAAGCGACAGCAACCGACGCCAGACCAAGACTTTGGAATTCCGGCTGACTACGGGACCGCCTGATGACAGGATAACCCAAGTGTGATAACTGCAGCAGGCTAACACGATGAACATTGGGCAGATTAATGGACTGGTTTATGGTTGCTTCAGATGCCACTTTAGGTAAGAAGGAAGGGTTAGTACAGAGGGAGACCCTATCCTTATGGAAGACCAAATACGGAGGCACGGCAGACAGAGCTTGAAGCTCGGAAACTCTCCTAGTCGATGTGATGGCGACTAGGAAAGCTGTCTTCCAGGTCAAAAATTTCAAGTCCACCGAAGCTGCAGGTTCGAAAGGAGGAGCCACCAATGCCTGTAAAACAAAAGTAAGGCCCCAAGGACGTACAAAATCCTTGACAGGGGGGCCGTAACAGAAAAGTACCTTTAAGAAAAAGCCTTACACAGCCTAGAGGAGGCTAAGGCCATGTTGTCTTCACCAACGTGAAAACTGGAAATGGCTGCCAATTGTACTTTCACTGTGGAGGAACTAGCTCCTTGCTGAAGGATACCAGACAGGAAGTCCACCACCACTGGAACAGGGGCTGTAAAGGGATCTATTTTTCTCTGTGAGGCCCAAATGGAAAAGCGCATCCATTTACTGCAATAAAGTTTCCTAGTGGAGTCTTTAAGAGAGGCCACCAGAATGGATTTTACCTGGGATGAAAGACTGGGAGTCCTTGCAATTAACGGAACTGGAGCAACCAAGCTGTTAGCTTGAGGCTGCCCAGATCAGGCGGACGTGTCCCCGACGGATGGGAAATTAGATCCGGGCAGGGATCCAGAACCCACGGGGGAGCTAAGAGATGAGACCAAAGGAATGGGAACCAAACCTGACGAGGCCAGAATGGGACAATGAGGATCACTTTGCACCGTAGTCGGCAAGCTTTCTGAAGAAACTTTGGAATGAGTGGTAAAGGTGGATAAGCAAACAGAAGCCCGGGGGGCCAAGCATGGACTAGAGCGTCTCTGGGGACTTCCCCTGGTGAGGGAATCAGAGCAAAGAACTCGCTGCACTTTGCATTGGAAGGAGAAGCAAAGAGATCGCAGCAAGGCTGACCCCATGCAAGAAAAATATCCTCCGCTTCTGACTGTTTCAGAGACCACTCGTAAGGCATCAGAATGGCCCGACTCAATCTGTCTGCTAAAATGAGCGCCCCGGGATGTGTGTTGCTATCAGAAACCGACCGGTGGACATCACCCATTCCCACACTCTCATGGCCTCGCGACAGAGGGTAGGATCTGGCTCCCCCCTGCTTGTTGATATACCAGACAACCGACATGTTGTCTGACTGAATTGCAATCAATCCGAGAGGGAGGACGGTGTGAAAGGCTTCCAACGCTAAAAGCACTGCCCTCATCTCTAGAACATTTATGTGCAAATTGGTCTCTGCCTGGGACCACGTGCCTTGGACTGTCCTTCCCAAACAGTGTCCCCCCCACCAGAGTTGGGAGGCGTCTGTGGTCACTGTGGTTTGGACTGGAGGTGAAGCAAAGGGGTGTCCTTTTGATATCGCCGGTGAAGTTAACCATCAAAGAAGAGATGTCCTGCAGATGTAACTGATCTTGATTGGAAATTCCATGGGCAGGTCTAGCCAAAACCACTGAACAGCCAGAGTCCATTGAAGAACCCGCATGTGAAGGCGCGCATAAGGGAGAATAGATATGGCGGCAGCCATGGAGCCCAGAGCCCGGAGAACCTTGCTCGCCTTTGAAGACTTGGAGTTCGCTATCTGAGCTATGTGGCACCCGAGATGTAGAATCCTGTCTGGAGTTAAGAATACCTTCATCTGCAAAGTGTCTAACCATGCCCCAGTGAAGTCTAGAACTTGTACTGGTTACAAATGGGATTTGTGAACACTGACTGTAATTCCCAGTAGCTCTGCTAACCGAATGAAATAATCTTGGGCCAGACACAAGTGATGCTTGTTGGGCGCAGCAAAGAGCCAGTCGTCCAGGTATGGAAACACCAGAATATCCTGAAGTCTCAGGTGAGCCGCTACAACTGCCATTACCTTGGTGAACACCCTGGGGGCTGTGGTGAGACCAAAGGGTAGGGCTCTGAACTGAAAATGACTGGCTCCCAGCTGGAAGCGCAGAAACCTCCTGGAGCTTCTGTGTATTTTGATGTGGTAGTAAGCATCCTGAAGGTCTAACAAGCACATCCAGTCACACTCTCGGAGATAAGGTAGAATGGACTGTAGGGTGACCATCCGGAATTTCTGTTTGGCTACAGACAGGTTTAATGTTGACAGGTCTAGAATGGGCCTGAGGTCCCCCGTCTTTTTTGGCACCAAAAAGAACCTTGAGTAGACACCTAATCTGGACTGATCGGGGGGGGGGGGGGGGCTTTTTGATGGCTCGTTTGAGAAGCAGCTTTGAAACTTCTAGTGCTGCGGCCTCCCTGTGAGCGGGTGGAACATCCGGGAGGTGTTTTGTAATATTTGGAGGGGCAACGAAAGGAATAGAGTAACCTCTGGATATTATCTGAAGAACCCAGCGATCTGTCGTAATGGACTCCCATGCCGCTGGGTGTAAGGACAATCATCCCCTGACTGCCTCTAGAGTAGGACAGTTGGGCAACCCCTCATGGCTGCTGACCGGGTCTATCAGAGAAGGGATCCCAAGACCCGAAATTCCTGGGACCCCCTCTACCTCTGGGTCAGCGTCAATCCTATCCCCCTCTGCCTCTGGGGGAATAGCTGTCCTGAGTATCCTGGGAAAACTGAGATTTTCGGAACCACATCTTCTTCTGCCCTCTGATTTCTAGAGAAGGACCACTGAGGGTTAGATAAGCGGACTCCGACAGCAGACAAAGTCTTCCCGTCCTTTTCACTCTGGACAAGTGTGTCACGTACGGTCTTTCCAAAAAGGGAAAAACAGTCATAGGAAGCGTTGATAAACGATGCCTTGAAAGGGTCCGCAAACTGACACAATCTGAGCCAGGCATGATGCCTCATGGCTATGCCTGTCCCAGCCACCCTAGCTGCTCCTTCCATGGCATGGAAAAGGAGCTGCAAAGATGTGTTTGAGACTGACATCAGAGTAGACATTTTCCACCAAGAACAGCCGTCTGTCCTGCGGTGATAAATACTCTGGGGGCGATACAGCAAATTCTGAAGCAAGGTCTCGCTGAAGCCGATCTCATGTGCCAAATAATTCAGCGCACGGACAGAAAAAGTTGCTGAGGAGTATATACACTTTCCAAACCTATCCACCGACCTGGACTCCTTGTCTGGAGGGTGGACTAAGGAATTCTCCTGTGCTAGTTGCTTCTTTGTGGCCGCTGCGACCAACATAGCATCAACTGGGGCTCCTTTCGACCAGGGTTGTCTGTCAGAAGGGAGAGATAAAACCTTGTCAGGGCGTTTGGGGATGGGCTCTAGGGTGTCAGGCTCCTTCCATGCCCTAGTGGTGATGAGGTCCACCAAGTGGTCTGCTGGTGGGGACACCCAGGAAGTAGATGGGCCCATGCCAAAGGCCTCCAGGAACACAGACTCATCCCCAGAAGGTTTTGGGGCTGACCAACCTCCCCTTTGGCGAAGGATCTCCATAATTTCTCCGAAGGAGACATCTTCAGGAGGTGACCTGGGGGAACCTTCTCCTTAATCTAAGTTAGCGTCAGTAGTGAGGGACTCGGGGGAGTCCAAGTGCCTCCTTTTGCACTTGCACTTAGGGTGACCCTCTTCAGTGGGACTTTCAGAAGGGGATCCGGGAGCCGCAGGGGTTTCCTCGGGGAAAATGACCTGGGGATCCTCTGGCACAGGTTGTACCTGAGACAGGATGAAGGGAGTTGTCACCAAATCCAGGGGGGCCTGGGTGGTATCTGAGGGGATGGGCTGGGGTCTCAATCCCTGGGAAAGAACGGTCTCGGCCGAGGGAGAAGCCCTCCCCGGATCGGAAGAGGGGACCAGAGCCGAAGACAGGGTAGCCTGAGGTCCGAGGGAACGGATCGGATCTGAAAAGGTCGGAGCCGAAGAATTCGTTCCCCCGGGTCTGACTCCCTGTCCGCAGCTCCGAGAGTCACTCGGATCCGAAGTCGGATCCGAGGAACTCAAGGTAACAGCCGGAGTCGATGTTGGAGGAACCGTCGGCGCCGAGCTACCAGCTCCGAAAAACCTCGGATCCAAGAGCCCCGAAGCACGGATTGGGGAAGGAGAGATGGGGCGGAAAAGAGGCATGGAGTTCCCCCCTCCAGAGGGAGAGGGACCTGGCAAGACTCCCATCTGAATTTGGATCTGAATAAATCTCCACATCATCCTGTCCATATCCATGTCCAATAGGCTCTGAATCGACCTTGAAGAGGCCACCGACTTGGATCTGGCTGGTCTGTGCAGTGGGGAGGAAGGCCTCGGGTCCAAATGTTCCAACGGCTCTAGTGAGAAACGAGGAGACCAGAGCCGTGGAGAAACAGGCCTCATGGTCTTAAATGGGGGGCTGAGAAAGAGCTCCCTGTCTGGGGACCTCTTACAATGCCTGTCCTTCTTTTTCTCCCTTTCCTCTCTGGGCCTTTCTTTTTCCTTCTCTTTTTCTTTTTCCTTTTCCTTGTCAGACTCGCTGACTGAAGATCTGTCCTTTGAAGACCCATCGCCAGATGAAGAGGGAGGTTGAGTCCCTGTCTGGGTGGAAGGTGGTACATTAGAGACAGAGGCCGAGGCAGATTCCAGCATGGCAACAGGGAGAAGGCCTTTGGCCACTAGCTTGGCCTTACGACCCCTAAGGGCCCTAGGGTTAAAACCTGAACAGGCAGCACCACTGAGTGGACAAATGTGCCACTCCTAAGCATATCACACACAGTGTGACCATCGGCCGGGGAAAGCTTATGGCCACACTCTGTACATTTTTTGAAAACAGGCTTTGGCTGGTCAGCCATAGTCCTGCACTCCAAGGTACAAGCACTACCTCTCCAAAAACACACACACACACACAGGTAGAGGAAGGGCAGGCCTAACTACTACTCTATACAAAAACTTTTTTTTTTGGGGAGGAAGGGAAATCTTACTGAAGCACACCTAGATATCAGCAAAAAATTTCTACTTACTATCCCTGAGCTCAGAGCAAAGGAGACGACAGTGCACACTACTGGTGTGGCAAATGAGATCTGAGGGAAGATAGGAGATGATATGGGCATTATGGGTAAGGGGAGGAGCTTGGAGCAGATGCTAGAAAAAAGTTGCCGGCTCAGATCCGATACGGATCCATATACCCACAGGTTGCAGATAAAATGAAGTTAACTACTTCACATATGACATTCTGTAACTTATCAAGACAAATCTACATTATTCATATGTAAATATACCTTACACTTACTGTATTATCATTATTTTTTTTTCTCTGTTACTGGAGCTTTTCTCGAGTCTCTGTTGAAAAGGGGCATCCATCCAGACTAACCTGGTTAACAAATGTCAAAAAATGAATGGGCATCTTACCCATCAGACTAACCTGGTTAACAAATGTCAAAAAAATTAATAAATAAAAGGCATCATCACCCCCCCCCCCCCACCAAAAAAAAACAGCTGCTTGGTACACTGCTACCTGCTCTCTGTGCATTCAAGCCAGCCGATACTAGTAGCCTGACAGCTTAAAAGGAAAAAGACTGTCAAACACATAACTGAGAAGAACAACAAGTTTAGGCAATATCTAAGAAACGGGCCACCAGGATTATTCTTTCTCCACAAATCTCACAAAGCATGACACACTGATCTCTTCATGACAAAATCAATTATACAAAGAGTAAACAGTAAATGCACACACAAATAAGTAATTTCTACTCATCTAATTACCAGAATATACTTTAAAATTCAAAAACGTTTCAGACAGGTTCATAGATTGAGTACTAGTCTAGCTGTTCTTGTGGGTAATTTTAAGCCTAGCCAATTTCCCTTTTCTGCTCAAATTAAACCTGTCTCATTCTGTTACAGACTGGCCTTATCCATCTCATTGTCAATAATTAATACCCACCTCATGATCAATAATTACATATTACCCCTAATAAGAATAACTGGGATCATACCATTGATAATTTGAGGATACCCATGCCTATACTAAAGCATTTAGGAGCTACCTCTGTCTATTAGTAGTACAGGAAGCAATCCTGCAGTAAATTTTCTGTTTCCCATCCACAGATCCAAGATGTGCTTGAATATGGATAGGGATGAACTTTGTTTTCTATGCATGGGGAGTCTCCTCCAAAGCAGCGGTACATCCTGAGAGATATACCTGCCCCTCCAAACTGTTTTGTTGATGTTGCAGATGAGGTTTAAATCCCTAGACAGAGTGCTTCTAATGCCATTTGAATTGCTGATGTGCAGTAAATCCATCAGTACTGGGTCGGAGGATGCCTTGTATGCCAGACACAGGTCACCTTAGCAGTCTGTATGATACAGAGTATAGTGACAGGGCTTTGAGTCAGTCCATGCAGGACATGGTTTTTAGGCCTCGTATCCTTTTAGTAAGGTTGTTGCATGTATCTAGACAGATACATGCCAAAGGGGGCATTATATTCAATGAGTGGCCTAATGAGGGTTGAGTAAAGGGGGGCAATAACATCCCTAGCTCTATACACAATCCATTTTGTTTACAAGCTATGCAATATAAAAAGACGTTCTTATAACAATGGACACATGGTCAAAAGTTAGGTCACTCTATACATATGTTCCCAAATCCTGAACAACTGGGTCAGCTCTTAGGGGAGTATTGTGAAAGTTGTAGTTCCTGGGGTAGAGGACTTCCCAAAGAATAAAAGAATGCATTTTTTGGTATTCAGTTTCAGTCCATGATTTTTGCAACAGTTATTTACTTGGGACAAAACTTCCTACAGTTGGCTAAGTCATTTGGGAATTCAATGATTACTACTATCTTGCACTCATCTGCAAACAGGCATCCAGAGCCCTCTGACATTGGCTTTTACTTCAGTAAAGTAAATGCTAAACAGAAAGGTCCATAATCAGAAAACTGGGGGACTCCACTAGTGGACTGGTCTCTTTGAGGAGTTAACTTCTCCTATTTTGATTTCTTGCATCTTATCGGTGAGCCCGTTGGTAATCCAGTGGGTGACAAAGGGGTTTATTCCCAGATTATTTAGCCTTTCTGATATGCCTGAGTGGGGAACTGTGTCAAAAGATTTGGCAAGGTCGAGGTATGCGGTGTGGACTATTTTGCCTTCAAACATTGTTTTGGTGACCTTTTCAAAAAAATCTACCAGAATAAACAAACATGGCTGGCCCCTGATGAATCAACAGAAGTTGACTGACTTTAATTGGCTTAGTTTCTGGTATCATTCTACAGGACTGCAATATCTGTCAGCATGGAAGGAGATGGTCAGACCACGCTGCTTTGCCCGAGATGGTGTGCACCTCTCCCCTCTAGGCTTTTGAACATTCGCTAAAATATTTTCTACCTCACAGTGCCTTTTTTATACAATGCCAAACTGAAAGCACTTCCGAAGTAGCAAATCAAAACCAAGAAAATCTAAAGGTGTTACTGCTCAATGCTAGGAGTCTAAAAAAAAACTTTTCTCCCTAAAAGCTCTCCTCACCCTAGAGGATGCTACTGTCTATGCGGTCACTTACACATGGTTTCAAGCCAAGGACAGCAAAATGACAGTACTAGGCTATAATACCTTCCACGCATTTAGCCCAGCTATTACACAGACAGGTACTAAAGGTGAAGGTGTATTGATTTGCATCAAAAATAAATATACTCCAGGCTGGTCAAACAGGACAATGCACTTGGGCTTCTCAAAGTTCAAATCACCATTGGCAAAAATCTGATACCACGTCCTTGCAAGCTATTGGTCCCCCTCTATGACCCATGAAACCCATAACATATATTTAAACTTAGTGGAAATACTCATCATCCAACTCAATACCATATTCATGTGCGACTTTAATTACCTCGCTATTAACTGGGAATCGTATACAACACCAAACGCACACGTACACAGATATCTGGATTTTGTAAACTAACTCCCTGGACTAGATTAATACACTGACCAGGGGTACACACATACTGGATCTGGTCCTCACTAATATGGAAGAGTGCTGCACACCCCCTACTGTAATGTCTTCCCTAGTAAGGTCAGACCACAAAATGTCTCCTTCGGAGTAAAATGAAACCTGAACCCCAGCTAACCCTGGAATATTCAGGAACTACTCTAAGGCTAACTTCCTACTACCAAGTGATAACCTAGCAAAATTTCAAGATCCTGTAAACCCTGAGAACATTGTTGCCTGTGTGAACTGTTAACATGCTTGTATAGAGTTTCTGTGAACAGCTGCATAGAGGCAGCTGTGCCCACCAGGAAGAAGTACAAAACTAACACAAAAACAAGCCATCCTGGTGGAATCGCATCATCAATAGGCTGTACAACAGAAGGAAGTAAATTATGGCAAAAATTAGTAAGTGTAGCACCCAGCAGGATAAAAGCACTCACAAACTAAACAAATAATTCAGAGGACAAATAAAAGTCTACCGAAGCCAAATTTGAGGTAAATTTGGCCTCCCAGGCCAAGGGCAAACACGACATTCTTTAGCTATAGCCACAACCTCAAAGGCAATACAAAATTGTGTGCGGAGCTCATTGTTAATACAGTCACCTATACTGAGCCAGAAGATATAGCAAACCTACTGACCAACAAGTTCAGCTCCAACTTTACCCCTATCTCCCCCCAGCCTGCCCTCAGGAAATGCCATCAAATATAACTCCCCCTACTATCAGTAGGGAACAGATCCTCAATGCTCTCTCCAAGGCCAACAGCTGCATTGATGGGCTCAGACAATATCTCAGGATGCCTTCTAAGTAACATAAAACATGATCCATGCTATTCAACTGTAGCCTCCAAACAGGCTTTAATACTCACAAATGAAGAACAGCAACAGTCATTTCTCTGCACAAATGGGGACCATCCACAGACAATGGAAACTACAGACCCGTAAGTGTCACTAATCTCACATGCAAACCCATGGAAAAAGTTATCATGGAAATGATCAATAATGACAAAGGAAACCTCCAGACACTGGACCCAACACAGTTTGGTTTTGTCAAAGGTAGGCCATGCCTACTAAACCTGGTGGACTTCTTTCAGGTCACCAAAGCAATGGATGAGGGCAAAATGGTTCGCACTGCCTACCTTGACCTGGCCAAGGCATCTGACAATATCCCAATCGGGCATTTTATTATTTGTTTACTGGGAAAGTCCAACTGGAACACAGCTCATTTTCAGCAGAGGCTCAGGGAGAAATGCTCCAGGTGCATATCTTTGGAATGTGGGAGGAAACTGAAGCACCTGGAGGAAACCCACGAGAATGCAGGGAGGACATGCAGACTCCGCACAGAAGGCACCCCAGCTGAGAATCGAATCAGAGAATCTCTTGCTGTGAGGTGACAACATTAACTGCTGCGCTGCCCATGGCATTGTTTGCAAACTCATGCTGTCTGGTATAAACCCTTATGTCAACTGGTAGATAGCCAGCTTGTTCACAAACAGGATCCAGGAAGTTAGAATTGGAGTTCACTTCTAGAAAAAGCCAGTTACAAGAGGAGTCCCTCAGGGATCGGTTCTGGGACTGCTCCTTTTTGGCATTTACTTCTCTGAAGTCAAGGCCTATAGCAATGCCCTTTGGCTGTCTACATTTGCAGATGACTGCAAATTAGGAGCAGTCATAGACTCCCCCACTAACACAAATGTTCTCCAGGAAGGGATGACACAGATAAATAACTGGTGCCAGAGCCATGAGCTAAAACCAAATGCCAAGAAATGCATAACACTATCCTTTGGGAAATCATCCACCCCTGGTGACTATCACACTGACAACATAACCCTAAGAGTTAACTGAGTAATCAAGGATTTTGGGACACACACACAGACAGCAATCTAGCTTTTGACCATATGTCTACAGTAGTGAGGAAAACATTCTTATAAACAAAGGTATGGCATCTAGGTCCAAGGAGGTCATTATTCCAGTGTATTCTGCATTCATCAAACCTATCTTTGAGTACAAGACCCCCTTTGGTATACAATTAACTGGGCACATCCAGCAATTAAAATGTATGCAGGGTAACAAGTCCTATGTAGAATGCCTCAAAACACTATTCCTGTTTGGTTTCCTACAGGGTGTTAAAGGAAGATTTTGCTTGGCATTAAAGACATCAGACCCCACTCTGATGAACCTCCTGCATATCCACAAAACAAGCAGCACCAAAATTACCCATTTTAAAGATTTAAACCTTGTCTGTGATATACACAGGACTTGCCGAAGAGACAGGTATGTATCCCAGAGACTACCCCTTCTCTGGAACAGGATCCCCATCCACATAAAGCACAGTTCCACATTAACCCAAATGAAGCGCAGCTTGGACAGTTGGCTGGGAAAGAGGAAAATCATCCCTGGTTTGGCACCTATGTCTCTAATGGACACAAGCAGTCTGTAAATGGTTCATGTCTCAGGCCCCTGCCTACACTCATCTAGGCTTAAAAAGGTCCTTGGGGTTGTTAGTCTAGTACACACCTATGAATCTATACGATGGGTCCAGTATTTAGAGGTTCCCTATGTCCCAAATGATTAGCTTCATGTTAAGTATTTCCATAGCTTTGCATATGAGGCTGGTTAGATTTAAAAATAATACAAAACCAGCTGAATAAATTCACACAAAGCCCTGGACAGAAACTCTGAGTTGGGACTCCCTTTGCACACTGACTATAAGCTTCTAGGACATATGATGGAAGCTCAAATAATTAAAAACTTGCAAAGATGTGTGGTGGTCTTTGCTGGTGGTCTTTGCTGAGAAAGATCTGAAGTTAGCTGACAAGCCCTTCGTAGAGCCTGTAAGCCTGGATGTAAAGGCTAAATGAGACATTAACATCTATTTGTCAATTTGTCCCAGAGGTTTAGGACTATGTGCTGTTTATACCTTCTCCTTGCAGCACTGCTCTCTCTCTGATTCTCATAGTATGTGGGTCTCTCCTGTGCATCTCTCAGCAAGTCACATGGCTAGACATTGCTCCTCGGTCACCCTTGAAAAGGGAGTCTTGTTGTGCAGTGGGCTTACCCAGTTAATATATACAGTATCCATATTATATATATATATATATATATATATATATATATATATATATACATAAAATTTAGAACATACCAGCAGCCAGCCTTTCTGCTACTACAACTTAAGACACAATGATCTGTAGGGCTTCCCATGCAACCTTAGAAACAATGTGAACAATCATATAAAATGATTAAGTAGTGCAAACTTATAAATGGAAACATCTGCTCTGAAAACACAAGATTCATTACACACGATTTCTAATGAAGTCTTATTCAGCTTTGCTAAAACCACAAATGAACAACTGATGCATTAAACTATAATGCATACAAGACACTGCAATAAGACTGAATGTGAATGCTTACCTGCAGAGTGATAAAGTGGCAAGCAGTCATAAAGGATGTCATCACTAGAAAGTCTGAATCCATAGTGACCAAAGGAAGCAATTCGAAAGTACCTTAATGAAAAGAAGGAATATTAAATGAGAATGAGGGGAGTCTAAGAATAACAAGCTTCTGACAGGTTTGAATCCATATTCTATAACATCATTAATTACAGATGCATTTCCCACTACAACACCAGTTAATACTAAATAATATTTACAAGCCTGAAAAACATGCTTTTTACTATGGTAATTTCTGCTCTTGAAATAACAGGTACAATACAATGACTTTATACTTAAAGAGGAAGGATTGACTAACTCCTGTAATGTCAAAATTCATAACAGGAGTCTACATCACAAATGCAGCATTTCAAGGCAAGGGCAGGACCCTGACAGATCAGACTGCTTGCTTCACAAGAAGCCTATTCACATAAAGGAAACTACAGTAAGGGAACCTCATGGTGGAATATCTGTAGTACAGGAGAGGAAAAAAAAAACACAAAAATGAAGCACATCAATTTTATTTATTTATTTTACATTTGTTGACAGGGCTAGTCTAACTGGATACATGTCCATTTTCAGTAGAACCCGAGGAGAAAAGTTCTGAGACAAAGAAGAAAAAAAAAATGTTTTTTATACATATAGTCCACAAAAAAGCAGTGGAAATACAAAACAGTTACATAAGTATGCAACTGATTGGCAGGAATATTATAGCAAACAGTTATTTGGCTACACATAGTAAAAGACAAATTGTTCTTTTTACAGTTTACATAAAGAAAAACAAAAAGGATTTAATGTACATAAGTTTACACAGCACAGTAAGGAGGTAGAAAAAAGAGAAAAATTGTTGAGTCAAGTCAAATATAGAGGGTAGAGAAGTATCAGAAAAAATGTTTTTAGTTGGGGAGTATATAGAACAAATGAGAATAGTATCAGTCAGGATTGGGGCAGGGGCAGAGCCACTGGGTTTTAATGAAGTTTTTCAATTGTTTCTTGAAAAGGTTGGTGGAAGTAAGGGATGTTATTTCACTTGGAAGTTTGTTCCAAGTATTGCCAACAGCATTTGAGAACAGACAGTCCCCGGATTTGTTATTGGATTTTATGGTGGCGACTTGTAGCTTTTTAGCGGATCTTAGGGTACGAAGGTTTTTATAAGAATTGAAAAGGCTACTAAGTATAGGAGTATTTGTAGGATGATGTAAAATCTTGTGGATAAAAATGAATTGCTGGAAAAGTAGTTGATTTTGTACTTCTAGCCATCCTAGAAGTTTAAGATTAAGGCAATGACAGGTACGGAAAGGGGCACCGGTGGCAAATTTGGCTATGTTGTTATAGGAGGTTGCTAGTTTATTTAGATTGCTTTTTGATAGGTTAGTAAACATGGGGGAGGTGTAGAGAAGGGTGGAAATGAGGTGGGTTTGGGCAATAGAAATCTTAGAGGAGTCTGAGAAAAAGGTCCGATTCTATAGAGGAAGCCTAGTTTTCTATTGACTGATTTAATAGTTGACTTAATGTGTGTGTCAAAGTTGAGATTGTTATCTATTATTACACCGAGGAGTTTGGTGGTGGTGTCGGGGGCAATTTCTGTGCCATTATTTGATTTCACTTTGAAATTGATAGAGGGACACTTTTGTGTGGAAGTAAATAGTAATAATTTAGTTTTCTTTGGGTTAAAGAGGAGACATCTTTGATGGAACTAGTTTTCAACTAAGGTAAAGACTGTGTGTGCTAGTTTGGAGTTTTGCTGGAGAGGATGCGAATCATTGGCATATTGTATGCATGTAGTTTGGGGAAGGGAGGTTTTTAGATCATTAATGAAAATTGTGAAGATGAGTGGTCCAAGAATTGATCCTTGAGGGACTCCAAGGGTGATAGGAAGCTGAGAGGATAGATTGTTGTCCCATAGAACAGCTTGTTTTCTGTTTTCCAGGTAGGATTGGAACCATTGTACTAATTGAGAATCAAGAGAAAGTGATTCAAGTATACCTATCAATAGTTGGTGGTTAACCATATCAAAGGCCTTTGAGAAGTCTATGAAGAGAGCAAAAGATAGCAGGTTAGTATTCCTATTTTTATTAATGCAGTCTGTAAAGGATAGAAGAGCTGTTGTAGTACTATGGTGTGGCCTGAAACCATGTTGGCAGTCTACTAGTAGGTTGTTTTGGAGGAGGTAATGAAGTAATTGACGGTGGATACATCTCTCCATAACTTTTGCTAGGGAAGAGAGAAGGGCTATGGGGCGGAAGTTTGATAATTCATTTGAGGTACCTCCCTTATGCAAAGGGATGATATGTGAGCTTTCCAGATGGATGGGACATAAGATTCAGAGATGGTTCTGTTTATTAAGATAGAAATAGGATAGGCAAGTACACCAGCTGCAATTTGCAGGTATTCAGTTGGGAGGAGGTCAGCTAATGGTGTACATGGTTTAAGTTTAAGAAGCAGGGAGTGTATTAGAGATGTTGGTACAGGCTGGAGGTTAAAAGACTGGGGCAAGTTTGTTAAGTGAGGGTGATTTGGTGGCGGTAAGGTATTTGCTAGTGATTGGACTGTTTCAGAGAAAAATTTGTTACAGGTGTCAGCAATTTAGTTGGGAGAAGTTTGGATTAGGTTAGAGGGGGTAGGTGTTTTGGACTGTCCTGGGTGGAGTATTTTATTGATTCCTGACCAGAACTTTTGTGGGTTTTGTTGTTGGTTCTGTTGGACTTTGAGGTAGTTTTTTTGTCAAGGATTATGGATTTCTTAGTGGTATTACAAAGTTGCCTAAAATTTAGGTGATCAGTTGGGTTTTTAGTTTTTCTCCATTTGGACCAAAGTTTAGTTTCTTAGTCGAATGTTTAGCCTTGTGTCCTTAGAGAGCCATGGAGCTGGTTTATTTTTAATTCTAACAGTGCAAGTGGAAGCGTGGTGCTCAAGGATTTGCAAAAATGTTTTGTTAAAGTATGAAACGGCTTTATCAAGAGGTAGGTATTTTAGGGGAGACCAAATGCAAGCTTTGAGCTCGGCTTGGAAATTAACTGGGTTGAGATATTTTTTGTTTCTGGTAGTTCTAAAAGCTATTTGATTATGAATGCGAGTCTTTTGCCTAGAGATGTAAGTAAGAGAATGGTCACTTATATTGTCGTGGAGTATACCTGTTTGATAAGTATGGGGGTCATCATTTACTAGTATCCAGTCTAAGGTGGTTTGTTTCTTGCTAGGTTTGTGGGTTCTGGCAAGGAAGGTAATGGTTTGGTGGAAGCCAAAGAGGTTTATATGAGTAGTTGGATTGGCAAAGGTATATTCCAATCAATATTAAAGTCTCCAAGGAGTATTGGTTTCTTGTGGTAGGGACATGGAAAGCCAGCTAAGGGTATTTTTGAGAGTACTGATATTATTACCTGGGAGGGATATATGAGCAGATAATGTATATCGATTTATTTGTATTAATTTGGAGCTTAGAGGTTAAAATTTCTGCGTAGTTAGGTAGTGGAGGATGTATATCTAATGATGTGACCTTCAGTTCAGATTTGTACAGTATTGCTACCCCACCACCCTTTTTATTTAGACGGTCTAGTCTGAGAATGTTATAGCCTGGAGGGACAATGTCATTGTCTTTAGTTGTGGGTTTAAGCCAAGTTTCAGTAAGGCATAAGATGTCAAAGGAATAGAGGTCTAATAGGGCATGTAGCTGGGTAATTTTGTTATTTACACATCGTATATTGAGGTGACCTATAAGTTGAGAGTTTAGGCTTTTTGGGACATTGAGGGGAGTGGTAGTATTGGCTGAAGAAGTATTAAGGGTGGTAAAGCTGGGACCAGGGTTTGGGTAGATGTCACCATGTAGCAGTAAGCAATTATGAGGGTTACATATTAGTTTGAAAATTTTACAGCGAGAAGGGTATCCTTTCTTCATTTGGAGATATTTAATATGGGTTAGTCTATGAAAGTGAGGTAGAAGGAAGGATGAAGAGGATGTAATGTTACTGTGTGTTAGGGACGTGATAGGAGAGAGATGGCTTGTTTGTCTTGAGGGATGTAGAAATGTAGCAAAAGTTAGGGATTCATAGCAAGTTACGCCATGAGATACAAGTAATGAGGTGAGCCCAATGGATAAGAAAAGAATGTTAAGGTGTGTTGGCCCACAGTGGTTATACATAGTGAGGGGTATAGGGCAGTGGAGTTTAAGCTATTTGGAAGAAACTGAAGACTAGTTGTGAGGTGGGGAATGTTAGAGGGAATAGCAGGTGTAGAAAGGTTAGGCTAACCAAAAGGAGCCATAAGCTGTTAAATGATAAAGACCAATGTAGTGAGGTAATTGGTAGATTAGGCTTGGGGTGTAGTTAGGGAAGTATAAGGTTAGGTGCACTGGGGGTAGGTGAGATTTGGGGGTAGGGTAGGGGAGCGGAGTGAGCCCACAGGGCGAATGGAGCAGATAGAGACAAGAATAGGGCTAGGTGTAGAGAGAAAAAAAACAATCAGTGAAATGCTTATTCTTGAGGGAGAGTTAATTTACTGGTCTGGATAGAGTCCAGAGATGCAGTAGTGATGGCAGTAAGAGACAGTTTGCTTTGGAGATGATAGCAGAAATGTGAGGGGTAGGATCTGGGGCAGAGGGATAGCCAGATCTGGGGCAGAGGGATAGCCCTATGGAAGGTGGACTAGGTGAGGGCACTTGATATACTTGAAAATACTATACGTCTGTAAAAAAAACTGTATATAAGAAGAAAACCTTAACTGGGATAGTGAAGACACAAAATTGCAGGCAATACAGATATTTAAAAATTGTACAGAGAGAGAGGCGACAGAGGGTAGAGAGGGGGATATGGCTGCTGGCTAATCTAGTTTGGAAGTGTACCTTAGACTGCTAGAAAGTAGCAATTACAATAAACGCATAGTAGCCAGGTTTGTAGGAAAAATTACACACTTTCTGACTTCCTTTCTTGGAAGGGTAAACGCATAGTAGCCAGGTTTGTAGGAAAAATTACACACTTTCTGACTTCCTTTCTTGGAAGGGTACAGAGATATGAGGTAGTTAGATGAGACAGTAGGATATTATTACAGGGCTCCTTTACGTAAGGCAGTGAGATCTGATTCCTAGTTCAGGATATGCAAGGTTGTGGAGCTTGGAACTTTAGGAGAGAGAGAAAGAGCTGTAATGAAGAGAAAAACATTCTTTAGAAAAACTCAAAAATGCAAAAAGTGTTAGGCATAAAACCAAAATACTATAAATATACACACTTTAATTAAGTAAATACAGAATAATAATATAGCAGGCAGGTGAGCTATTGGATCTAGTAACATAGGTCCATATATTACACCAAGAATCCTAGAAAGACGCTAGAAAAATAACTATACATTAGGTACACTGTATTGAAACCAACAGCTGAGTAAAGCAGCTCTTGCCTACTAGCAACTGTACAGATGAATCCACAAGTTAATGTACAATAAGAATAACAAGGCTAGTCACAATTTAAACAGGAAATGTTGCTGCAAGCAGGTAATTCTGGACAGTACATAATAATATTCAGAAAGCAAACAAATCATGCAGGCTTAAAATAAACAAAGGCCATTCCTAACAGCTGTTATCTAATATGGATTAGCGTTCTATCCAAAATGATCTGTAAAGCTAAAAAGTTCTGGTGTTACATTACTGCGCATTCACTGGGCGGAATAAGACAGTTGCTAGATCCAGCAGTCTTTAGATAAAACTTAAACGCAGTTCCACAAACAACACTTTTCTAATATGGAGTAGCTATTTATCCAAATGATCTACAAGCTAATTGGTTCTGGCATTCAAAATGCTGAGCATTCACTGAGCAGAGTGTGATAGTCGCTAGTTCCAGCAGGCTTAAGATAAAACAAACACCGTACCTAAACAACTTTATTCTAATATGGAGTAGCACTCTATCCAGGAAATCTATAAACTAGTTAGGAGCGACGTTAACTCGCTTGAGCATTCACTGAATGATATATGATAGTCGATAGAACCCGCAGGCTAAAATAAACATAAGCGCAGTTCCTAAACAACTGCTCCTTAATATGAGGTACCTTTCTATCTTTAAAGCATTCCTTAGGTAAAAACAATAGCTGCCAGTGGCTCCACGTGGTAAACATTCACTGGGCGAAAATATGATAGTCGCTAAATCCAGCAGGCTTAAAATAAAACAAAAACGCCATTCCTGAACAGCTGTTTGCTAATATGCTGTAAAGTTCTACCTGTGAAGCATACCTAGATAAAAAATCAATAGCCACTAGTGTCTCCACACGGCTGACGTAGTAGTGAAATATGCTAATGGTTTTGTGTATGGCTAAACATATGTCGTAAACAGCACCAACCTCTACAGGATACTTTGCAGGAAAAAACAGTCTTAACACAGCAGGTTGGTGTGAACTACTGTACAAGAAACATTCCTTTTTACTCAGGAGTTTAAATTAATACAAGTAAAAAAAACAATCCCTTCTCTACACGCAGCTGTAAGGTCACTAAAACCAAGGGCACACAGCAGCCAAGGGAAGATGCAGATACTAAGGGATAGCGCCACGAGGGGCAACAGTATTTAAAGGGTTAAAAGGGATGCGAGGTCAGGAAGGGAGGGAAGTAGGAGTACAAGCAGGTATAAGGGGAGGAGATTACTTGTATATGCAGGTACAGTAGGTGGGGCTAACTGTTACAGTGTACAATAGACTAGGTATCAGGAAAAAAAAAGTAGGCTGGAAGGAGGAGTGAGGAGATAGTGCGCTGTGATAAACTACTGAGCAAGACAGAAGATATAGGCCAGATAGAAGATGTAGATAGTTAGGGGAGAAAGATAAGTCCAATTCAAGAAATAAATAGAATCAATCGACAAGAGACAAGAATAGGGCTAGGCTTAGAGAGAGAAAAAAAAAATCCGTGAAATGCTTATTCTTGAGGGACAGTTAGTTTACTGGTCTGGATAGAGTCCAGAGATGCAGTAGTGGTGGCAGTAAGAGACAGTTTGCTTTGGAGACGATAGCAGAAATATGAGGGGTAGAATCTGGGCCAGAGGGATAGCCCTATGGAAGGTGGACTAGGTGAGCGCATTTGATATACTTGAAAATACTATACGTTTGTATAAAAAAAAAAAAAAACTGTATATAGGAAGAATACCTTAACTGAGATAGTGAAAACATAAAATTGCAGGCAATACAGATATTTAAAAATTGTACAGAGAGAGAGAAGTGACAGAGGGTAGAGAGGGGGCTATGGCTGCTGGTTAACCTAGTTTGGAAGTGTACCTTGGACTGCTAGAAAGTAGTAATTACAATAAACGCATAGTAGCCAGGTTTGTAGGAAAAATTACATACTTTCTGACTTCCTTTCTTGGAAGGGTATAGAGATATGAGGTAGTTAGATATATAGAGATTATTACAGGGTTCCTTTACGTCAGGCAGTGAGATTTGATTCCTAGTTCAGGATATGCAAAGGTTGAGGAGCTTGGAACTGACTTCCTTTCTTGGAAGGGTACAGAGAGCATATCAATTCATAGGAGTTTCAAGGCAATTTAGTCTTGGGACCATCCTCAGACTGCACCCCCTTTCTTTGGGAGGTTTAGGTCAGTTAGCCCCATGGTAGATTTGCAGATACCCATTCAGTCATCCAGATTCTGTTTGAAAGTTGATATGTATCCTACTGCTTAACCTACAGAAGCATCTTATTCCAGAGATGGGAAAGGTGCTGTGTAAAGAATCTCTTTTTTCCACTGCTTTTTATTTATCAACTGTTAGGTCCCTGGTACTGGTGTTTGTTATGCTATTAGACTTGTGAAGATATAGGAGATAAAGGGCAACATGGTCTCTAACAGCATGGTAGGTGAGGCAAATATAACCCTTCAATAGTCTAAAGTATACTGATTAAAGGGACTGAGCTATCTTCTCTTGATAGCTCAAGGTCTTTAGAATTCTTAAACTCTGGGGCTTCTCTAATCTTTCGATATAGCAAGTGAGATACATCATGAAGGAAGCATTGTACTTTTACTGCTGTAATCAGTGCTGAATACAAGGAAACAGTTGCATCTTTTAGACCTGGAGGATATACCCTTAGTTATTAGTTGCACCAAGTAGAAGGATTTTGTAACTAAAGTTGCCACATGATGATTAAAGGAACTGTCACCCCAGGTACCAGACTACATTTACATTAAGTAGTGGAGTACTGTCTATACTATATGTTGAGGGTAAGGATTGTTTACCAAATGAAAAAAGAAGTTATGTTCTTACCATAAAGTTCCATCTCTGTTGTCCATCTTCATTCATTCTTGACAGTTGGGTTTTGGTTCCGTCTTTGGAACTGACTCGGCCAATATAACAAGCTCGCACCAGCCAAAAACTCTTGAGCTAAGGTTACCCATAGTGCTACTCTTCCCTTCAGACCGAGTTTGCCTGTAAAAAGTAATAAAGCAAAAGCTTTGTCTGAGCAACTGTCCTATCACATAACCAAGACTAGTTCCAAACCTCCAGGAGTCTTTGGAGGGGGGTAGGAAGGTGGGATGTCAAGAATGAATGAAGACTGACAACACAGATGGAACGTTATGGTAAGAACATAACTTCTTTATCTGATTATGTCAATCTTCACTCATTCATGACAGTTGGGACAGAGTGCCTAGCTACTTTATGTCCTGGGAGGCCCTATGGAAGGATATTCCTGAGCACCATTGAGTCAAAGGATGCACTTCTCCTGGAGACCATGTCCAATTTGTAAGGAGTGATAAAGGTATGAGGGATAGCCCAAGTAGCTGCTGCACAAATGTCATCCATAGAGGCTCTTGAATGAAAGGCTTCTGAAGTGGAAATTGATCTGGTGGAGTGAGCTTTATCTTTAGCTGATTGCATCACCTTTGTTTATCTACAAAATAAAATGAGTCCATCTCTAAACCATTTTGATAAAGTGGCTTTTGATAATGGCTTGCCTAATCTATGACCTGAAAAGGACAAGAACGGTTGATCTGATTTTCTAAAAGATTTAGTCCTAATTAAAAGCGCAATTGGCTATGCACATCCAGCAAATGCAAACAATATTCCCCTTTGTTTGAAAAGTTTGGGAAGAAAACTGGCAAGTCAATGGACTGGTTAATATTTGAACCTGAGACAACTCTGGGTAAAAAAGAGGGATTAGTCTGAAGGGATACTCTCTTTGTGAAAAATGATGTACGGCGCTGTACACACAAGGCCTGTAATTCTGATATTCTCCTGGCTGAGGTGATGTCTACCAGGAATAAGGTCTTCCCAAGGCAAAAATTTTATATCACAGGTAGTTGCTGGCTCAAGTGGTGGATGAATTAAAGTTTCTATGACTAACATCAAACTTCAAGGTTCAATGGGTTCTTTAAAGGGTGGTTTTAAATGCATGACTCCCTTTAAGAAGGTTTTGCAGAGACGGTGAGATATCAAAGAAAAATCATTGAAGCCATTATGAAAAATTGAGATAGCTGCTAAATGCACTCTGATAGTAGATGCTGAGGCTCCTGATTGGAGCAACGTTTACAACTATTCTAACACTTTATGAATCGGGTCTGAAAAGGGGTCAAGTCTTTGTTCTTGAGACCTGATGACAAAACTGTTCCATTTACTATGATAAAGTTTCCTGGTGGATGGTTTATGGGAAGAGAGAAGTATCTGTTGTACTGGGGAATACAGATTATTCTGCCTGGCAATTACCGGAAGAAGTGGTACCAAGCGGTCAGTCTGGGACTCGGTAGGTTGGGATGGACCAGTCCCTGTGGATGAGAGAGCAATCTGGGGTTGGTTCCAAAGTCCACGGGCAGTGAACTAAGTGAGGCCAAAGAAAGGGGAACTAGACTTGGCAGGGCCAATAGGGTGCAATGAGGATTACTTTGCTTCTCAACCATTGCACTTTCTTCAAAAACTGTGGTATCAGAGGAAAAGGAGGGAAAGCATAAAACAGTCCCGAGGGCCAATCGTGCAGAGCTACCTTCACTGACTCCCCAGATAGTGGATTAGGGCGAAGTAGCTGCTGCATTTATGGCTTGTGGGAGATGCAAACAGATCGCAGCAAGGCTGACCCCGACGACGGAAAATCTCTGTCGCTACTAGGGGGTTGAGACACCACTTGTGAGACAGGAGGATGTTTCTGCTCAGTTTGTCCGCAATCACGTTGAAATTCCTGGGAATGTGAGTTGCTGCCAGAAAAATCACCCACTGCCATATTCACAGGGCTTCTCTACACAAGGGATAGGATCTGGTTCCCCCCTGTTTGTTGATGTACCAGGTGACCGACATGTTGTCTAATTGGATGGGAATTGTCCCCGACAGAAGGGAAGATTGGAATGCTTGCAACGCTAGAAGCACCACCCTTAATTCAAATTGGCCTCTAAGGGGGACCAAATGCCTTGAACTGTTTTTCCCCGAAAATGACCCCCACCCCATCAGGGATGTGTCTGTGGTCACTATAGCCTTGGGTTGAGAGGATGAGAAAGGGCGACTCCATAACACCTGTTCTGGCTTCATCCACCAATCAGATCTTGTTTGCAACAGTTTGTTATGCAGATTGGATAAGACATGCGGTGTGTTAAGATAGACCACTGTGATGCTAGGAGCCACTGAAGCAGCCTCATGTGGAATCTTGCCAGGGGAACTAGGGTGATTGTCGCTGCCACTGACCCTAGTAGTTGTAAGGCTAAGCGAGCTGGGACTATGTCTTGAGACAGTATCACTTGGAGCTGGGATCTTAACCTTTGTAATCTGTGAGGAGGTAGAACAACCAGGCAGGATCTTGTGTCAAACGTTGCTCCAATGAATTCCAAACTGAGTGGGTGCCAGTTTTGATTTCTCCTTGTTTATTGAGATGCTTAACATCTCTGCCAGTTCTAGAGTGTAATGTAAGGCGTAAAGCAGTAGAAACTTTGTGGGGGCAGTAAGATGCCAATCGTCTAAATACGGAAACACCCGGAATCCTTGGAGTCTCAAGTGAGCCGTTACTGCTGCCATACATTTGATGAGCACCCTGGGGGGTGTGGTGAGACCAAATGGCAGTGCCCGAAATTGGTAATGATTGGCTCCAAGCTAAAAGCGGAGATATCTTCTGGAGTGTTTGTCCATTATTATGTGGTAATACACATCTTGAAGATCTATCGAGCACATCCAATCATCGTTTTCCAGAAATGGAAGGATAGACTGAACCATGACCATCCGGAATTTTACCTACCTGAAAAACTTGTTCAAAACATTGAGGTCCAGAATTGGCCTCCAGTCCCCTGTCTTTTCTGGCACTAAAACAACCTTAAGTAAAATCCAGATCCTATTCGGTCTGGTGGGACTGTTTGGATGACTCTTTTTTCGAGCAGCTTTAGAATTTCTTGAGCTGCTGCCTCCCTCTGAGTGGGTGGAATGTTGAGGATTTACTTTGCGGCCTTGGATAAAGATTACCATATCCTTTGGCAATTATCGCCTGCACCCAGGAATCTGATGTTATTTAATGTCAGGCTAAGTGGTGCAGACAGAATCGTCCCCAGACTACTTCCAGAGGGAAGCAATCAGGCCACTCTTCAGGAACACTGATAGGGCTGCCCAGAGAAGGAATCCCAGGAGTCCTGGTTACGTGGGGCCCCGTCTGCCACAGAAGTGGCATCTTCCTAATGAGGTCCCCCCTCTGCCTCGTGGGGAAAACTCGCCACGTGTCACGAAAAGGTCTTTGGGACTTCCTGAACCACATCTTTCCACTTCTGATTCCAGGTACAGGATAATTGAAGAGTGGAAAAAAACGCACACCCAAAACAGACAGGGTATTTCTGTCCTTCTCACACATGGCTAATGTGTCTAACATTTGGGCCAAACGGAGGAAGTGTCAACATGAGCATTGATGAAGGAAGACTTGAAAGGGTCCACAAAGTCGCACAAGTGCATCCAGATGTGACATCTTATGACAACGCCTGCACCCGCTGCTCTGGCCGCCCCTTCTGTTGTGTGCGCACTCAACCACATGGAGTTAGAGATGGATTCTAGGGTGGCAAGCTGGGAGGCAACCTTGTTGTGTACCTCATCAGACACTGCTCCTGTTAAGGTCCCTGACAGTTCAGTGATCAGGTGCCACTGAAGACTGGTAAAATGTGCCAAATAATTCAATGACCATATGACAAAGTTCGTTGAAGCATAAACCCACTTCCCTAATCTGTCCAATGTCCGAGACTCTCAGTTTGGAGGATGGACAGTAAAACTCACCTCTGCAAGTCCTTCATGGCTGCCACCACCACCATAGCCTCTACTGCCAGACCCTTGGATCAGTGGGGTTGATCCTCCGGGGAGGGGTGTATTTTGTCAGGTCTTTGGGGAATTGGCTCAACAGTGTCAGGGGCATTCCAAGCACACTGCACAATGAGCTTGAGTAATTCATCTGCAGGCGGGGTCACCTAAGAAGTAAAGAGTCGGGCATGGAATGCCTGCAAAAGGGCAGATTACTCAGAGAAAGGGCTAGTGGGCTTCCTGTCACCCCTCTGTTTTAAGATCTCTAGTATGTTTCCAAAGGAGATATTTATAGGAGGCAACTGTGGGGACCCCTCTCCTTCACCGTAATCCGTATCTTCATTGAGAGATTCTTCTGGTAAATCAATGTGCTTCTTCTTGCACAATCTTTTATGGGGGGGGGGGGTCTGAAGAGGACGCTGAAGAAAATGTACCCTGCGGTAGGGTATCTTGCTGCTCCCATCCCTGTTGCCCCAGTGTAGTAGATGGACAGCTGAAGCCACAGGACATATATATATGACATTCCAGTGCCAAGGGTGCCAACTGAGAACTTGTTGACGCAAACGCTCTCACCATAATCTGGAAGGCAGGCCAGCCTGAAGAGGGATGGGAGCCCGGAACAGAGAAAGACAACCTCAGAACCAGGGGTCACACCCCACTCCAATGAGCATACCCCCAGAGTAGGAGCTGTGAGAGGACTCAAAGCTGTCAAAGCAACCGGAACCACAGACGCCGCCGTGGAAAAAATCTGCACTACACTAGGGACTCTGGTGCCGACAGCCAAGTCCCGGCCCCATGGGTGGGTTGGCTCTGACTGAGCCGAAGTCCACGGAGCAAATTCCAGACCCACTGTAAGATCCACCAAAGGTACCGAAGAAGCTGGCACCGGAAGGGACTTCAGCATCAAGGGATCCAAATCCTGTGGGGAGGTTGAAGGAGGAAGGTAAGTTGGAGTCTGTGGAGAAAAAAACTCGGCTTCAGGTGGGAGGGAGGTCCTAGAATGGGTTGAATTCCTCTGGTTGATCTACAAGTCTCACTACATCAAGCTCCAAACGGCTCCTGGTGGAACGAATGGACATCCCCGATGGAGGTTCTGGTTAGGCAATAAACGGACTGAGCTGTTGTTCAACAAACGGGGAATATCGTGTCCCGTCTAGGGTTTTGACCTTCGGCACTGTGGCTGAATGACCAGAAGATTGTGATGGAGGGCAAATGACTAATTTCAATGGGGAAGCTATTGCTGGTGCTGAGAGGGTCTGCGGTACCATAGAAGGGGTTGGTACCATGGCAATTATAGTAGTCGGTTCTGTAGTCAAGGATGGCGCCATGATGGGGGTCTTAGGCTCCAGTGCCGAGACAGATGGTGCCAATTTAGATTGTTTAGTCTTTGGTTCAGTATGAACCTGCCTTTAGTAGTTTTTGGTTTCTGTGAATGAGGATAGGCTGGGACCAAATGGCTCCTCTTCTTTGTTTCTTTCTTAGAAGGTTCTGACACCTCCGCCTCAGACAAAGCCTCTGAAAAAAGGGTTTTTAATAAACCCTTTACGATTAACTTATTCTTACGCTCCAATACGGTGTGGGCACTAAAGCCTTTACAGAGCTTGCACGGAGGTTGGACCTGTAGATGTGGCACTCCTAGACAATATACACAGGAAAGATGCCCATCAGAGTTGGACATCCTCCTGCCACATTTATCACACTGTTTGAAACCTGTGGTACCTTTTTCTGTCAGCCATGTTTGAAAAGAAAAACAAATTATCAAACTGAAGACTTTCACAGAATAACATACAAAAACACACAGTAATAGAAAGGACAGCTAACGAAAAGATTTTTTTTGGATACCAACAATGGTAATGTAGAAAAGGGAAGGAATACCAGAGATGTTATTAGGGAATTACCAGAGGTAAGAGGGAAAGGGAGAGGCCAATACCAACCATGGTAAAAAGGGAAAAAACAAAAACAGCAATAAGGGAAGATAACAGCACTCACACACTAGTTTAATAATATCTATGAAAAAAACAACTAGAAATAACAAGGTTTAAGATGGAAAATTTAACGAGAAAGCTAGAAAAAAAATCAACACTTAGCTTGAGAGCAGGTCTGATGCTTCTTGAAACTCTACGTGGCAAACGGGATCTGCAGGGAAGGGAAGAGAGGCACTATGGGTAACCTTAGCTTGAGAGTTTTTTGCTGGTGCGAGCTTGTTATATCGGCTGAGTCGGTTCCGAAGACGGAACTGAAACTCAACTATCATGAATGAATGAAGACGGACAACATCAGATCAATATTTTTTGCATTTAATTCAAGATAATTTTCAGTACACCAGGTAGCTACTAAAGTTGGTCGTCAGTCTGGAGATCACAGAAGTAAATGCTATAAAGGAAGGGTCCCAGTACTGAGCCCTGGGGATCTGCTAGTTGCCTGCATACTTTCAGATAAGGGACCTGCTCCACAAACTACATAGTTTCTGTTTTTTAATCACTTTGCTATCAATTTTACCACATGAGGATCTAAATTTTAAGCATTTAGCTTGCTTATAATGCCAGCATGCTGCATGGTAACACTTTAGTTAGGTCAACATATGCTGTGTGAACAAGTATGACCAAATTTCACAAACTGCACGACACTCTCAAAGAAGTTAACTAGATTTAATAGGTAGGATTTCCCCACTGATCAAAAAATTTTTTGACCTAATAACTAATGACATCAGTTATGATACGTTCTGCAGCTTTACAGATCAGGCTTTTAAAGCTGCCGTGTCTATGACTCCAGATGGTCCATGGGTGGGGCCACCCTTGTACAGAGGCACTACCACTGTGGTATACATTAACTTAGGAAAAGTCCTATGACTAAGCTTAGATTAAACAATTTGAGGAAAAGAACATAAAGGATAAGTTTGGTGCTATTAAGTCACTGCTTCCTCCAACAGCATACTTGATTGAAAGACGAGTTGTTCCAGCCTGCATGAGTATACTCTTCGTAACAGAAACATTCCCTATAGGTCTGTGACGAATAAGCTCATCAGTGGATTTAAGTAGTTACTGCTGCTCGGTTGGTACAGATGCATACCTAAAACGAAGACATACCTGCACTTTACTAGTGGCACATATCTGTTACAAATTAATACTGAGTGTCCATAAGAATGTTTAAAAATAAAACATTTTTTTACGGTCATCCCCATTACAGGTAACTTTACTGTGTAATTTTAATTATGCAAAAATCCTCAGAGTCCTGAAGTAGCATTCACATAGAGTAACAAGAGTCAAACTGCTGAATTTGCACAATTAAAATAGAAAGAAAATACTTTATTTACTGATGCCATTCAAAGTCACAGTTGCTAGTTGTTGCTGCTACCTGGAGACTTTAACCCACCAATCCCATGTAACCTTTGAAGTTCAATCACATCTCTGCACTCTAATCCTTTATGTAAATACAGCCAATCAGGAACTGAGTACGGCAAAATACAGTTCCTCCTCGATTCTGCCTTTTATCCGGTACATCTAGCTTCCCTAGTGCCTTGTGCTCTATGAAGACTTTTTCCATTTGAAAAAAGATCTGTATGTTGAGAACAGGAGTATGCTGCGGAAAACCGCATTGGTTTGCACAGGAGGCATAGACCGGCACTTCAGTACATTTATTAACTGTATGCAGAAGAATGATATAGTCACACCAAGCAAGTATCACCTACCAGGTACACTGACTCAATGGGTGCTTGATGACATGTCTGTAAATGCTTATATGCGAGTCTGCCACAGCACTGCAAGTGTGCCTCATACTGTTTTATGTTAGAAGAGTCTTGTGTACGTGTGTGTAGGAGTCAGCAAGAAGATTATTATGCTCTCCTTTCTTGGTTCCAAGAATAGCTCAATACAGACGTTTGCAATCCTCCAACCACAGCTGCCCATCAGTGTTTGTGCAGTGTACAAGTTAGAATGCAAGTGTGCTTAAAGTCTCTTGTAGTCAGTATTTTTACATTTTTTAACACAGCTCTGTGCTTTATTTATCCTCTGGTCGGCTGGTTGACCTTTTCTAGATCTTGTCTAATCACAGACTTTCTTGAAAATACTTGCACCATCATACTGCATCTATTCTTCAGCCTATCCTCTGTCTAAATATCTCAGCATCATCTTAACTTTTATCTTGTGAGTCCAGAATATGCCTAATGCACAAGTTTAAATGGGGGGGGGGGGGTGGGGTAACCATGTATGTACTCTTGTACAGTAGCTGTAGTAAAGCAGCGGTTTACTTACAGAGTTCATTCATGGTTGGAATCATTTTTAATTTAACGTGGCCCAATGGCAAGAACTTCTGAAACATTTTACAATCAGTGTCTTGAATGCTGGCATAGATTTATTGTTTTTCTAATTACTATGAGGCAATATTACTGCCTTTTTAATGTTGAGGTGTGTGTTTTGTTGATGTAAACAAAAATATATGCGTGTGCGTGTCCACACGATTATGGATTATGACCAAGTTCAGTAGGTGGAAGGAGATACTAAATGTGGGGCTTGTGGCAGACAGCAGAATAATTAATCTGCAAACTGCCTAGAACACACTGTTGTTTTAACATCCGGAATATCAGCAGTTAGTGAATTTCATTGGTGAGCTGAAGACAGTGTTCTGAGAAGTTTTCTATAATATTTGATACTGCAATTGTCATACAGTCCTTTACTGCTACATATCACCAACTGTATCTAGAACAAACGTGTACACTGTGCTCCATATACAGATTGCAATAATAATGTACGAGAATGCTTCTTTAGAGTTATCATTACATCAGAAGTAAAAATTGCATGCATTTTCCCTCCCCTGCAGCTGACCATTAGCTATCCTCATCTTATCTGCTCATTGGACCCTCCTTAGCCTCGTATTGGGATTAACCAAACCTTTGTCCTAGGGTTGGTGTGGAAATCAAGGATGCGGGTGCAGTGTAATGCTGAGTGCTGGGGGGGGTTCATACATACTTCCATGCATAGACAATTTCCTAAATGGCTTACCACTCATGCAACACAGACCTGGCCAGGCCCAAATACTGCATATTGCACAAGCCTTTAAAAACCTGTATTGTTAATCAAACACAGGTTATCTGAGGCAGAGAAACAGCTTTATCCCTCTGCAACACTGAGCCTCTCAAAATTATGTCTATTGTGCCTATATAGAGAAACATTTTGTCACTGGAATAATGTCTGTTTCATATGAGCCTAATCTGGGAGTTAAGTACTGTTGTGCATGTGTGTTTGGAGGTGGATTTATTAGCTAAATGCATTCTGTAGGTGAGGTCATGACATATTATACTGAGAAATCTGTGGTAATATTTCATACAAATATTTTTTTTATTGCTACATCACCAATGTGTTTTACATTTTTATTAATCTATTTTTTTCAAAAGTGTGGCTTTAAGTGTTGACTGCTGCAGACATTTCATTGTTATAAATTGCCTTAAAATAGAACTCCAACACCTGTAACAGAGAATCTTTACAACCTTGAAAAACTTTTTTTTTCAAGCCCATTTCACACATCTTACTGTTTTATAACCTCCAGGGTTGCTGCTCTTCAGAAAGGGAAGCAAAGAAAATTGTTCATAATTACAAAGCTTTGCAGTTAAGAGCATTCCTAGCTCTGCATTTTGCGTTTTTGTGTAGTTCTTCTCTAGTATTGATGTATCCAACAACATGTGTTATACATACACATTTTACCTTAAATATTTTGTTTGTTCTTAGGGTGGCAGTTGCAGCCTTGTTGTTTGCAGCAAGCTAAAATGCATTACTATTTATTTCATTTCCATTCGGTTACTGAAAAGATCTAACTGGACAGAAAGTCTCCTTTCAGTGGAAGCCAGGGAGAAAAGCTCAACGTATTAATGCAACAATTATGATCACAGGACACTTCTGTAATGAAATGTACATATAAAATTTTAGTCAAAAAACATAAAAGATCACATATTTGAAAAAGATTATATGCAATTATATACATATAATATAGCAGAAAATAGTACACAGGATGTGGATGTGTGTGTGGGGCAGAGCACAAGAAAGGAGGAGGTTGAAATAAGGAAGTGACAGGGTAGTTTATACTGGCAGGGAAACAGTGGTGGCAGATCCCTTTGTTAAATAGGTGGGATGTGAGCAATAATTTAAAATGAGTGGCTTTCACATTTTCATGAAGTAATAAAGGGAGAGAAAGTACAGTTGTGTCTGTACAGTAGATGTTCTAATGATCACTGCTGCAGTAGCCTTTACCTATAAAGTCCAAAGCTTCAAGGCACCTTCCACACATCCAAACTGTCAGGCAGCCCAAGCTGATCTGACTGAAAGGCAAATTTGGGTTCAGAGCTTTCCTGCCAGCAGAGACAGGGAGGCTGACTCCTGAAAGGGCAATGCTAGGAACAAGAAAAAATAAATGTCCACACCCTGGCATAAAAAAACATATACCAAAAAACAACCAAGGGGGGTGGACGGAGGGAGTGGCTACTCCAGTAGTGATCATTCAAAACATCTACTGTTATGGTAAGTTCAGTTTACAGAACTGTACTATGTTCATCATAATGATCACTGCTGCAGTAGCCTTAGCTATGTATAGATTAATTTTTCCAACTACCAAATGTAGTTAGCTAAGGTAAAGTCTAGAAGCCCCTGGAGAATGGCACTAGGAAAACTTGATCTGGACCTAAAGGTGGAATCAAGCTAATAGTACTTTATGTACAGCGGACCAAATAGAATCCAACCCTTTTCACAGAGCCATAGACGAAGTAAAGGCTCTGACAGAGTGGGCCTTGACCCTGCCAGGAATAGTTTTGCAGTGTTAAGTATAGCAAAAGATAACACCTTTCGACAACCATTTGGAAATGGTCTCTGTTGATACAAGTTGTTTCTTCTTACCTTCACAAGAAATGAACTGAGCCGAAGATCTGAAAGATTTAGTTCTACCAAGATAGCACTGGAGTAGTCTGTGGACATCCAAGGTCTGGAGTATCCTTTCTACCTCATTTTTAGGTTCAGGAAAGAAAACAGAGATTAACAGTTTGGCTTAAAGTAAACTCTGATACCATTTTAGGCATAAAAAGATTACTTCTCAAAGAAATTCTGTCCCTGTGGAAAAGGAGATAGGGTTGACTCATCATAAGACCTTGCAACACAAATACCCTTCTTGCATAGGCCAGAGCAATCAGTAAAACTGTTTTCCATAAGTCAGTCAGATTAGCTGGTTCAAAGGGAAAAGAAGCAAGTGTTCGCTTCTCCGATACAAAATTAAGATCCCAAGAAGGAGCCACAGGTTTTCTTGGAGGTCCACTATGCAGAACCCCTTTCAACATTTTGACATGAGACGGCATTGGAAGATGAAGATCCATAGGCTGACATGCTAAAACAGACAATAAATGAACCTTGACAGAGGAATAAGAAAAGGCCATAGGATAGTAATTCACAAAAATATGGTAAAACAAGAGAGCTACTAACCCTAAATGGATGTTGGTTATGTTGTTGAACCAACTAGAAAACCTTTTCCATTTACTAATATATATATATATATATATATATATATATATATATATATATATATATATATGATTTTCTAGTAGAAGGCTTTCTTGCCTCCATTAGAACGTGCTACACATCCTCAGTAAACAGGTGCCTAAAAGGAATTAAGACCACATCATCCAGGCATTCAACTGAAGATGACTGTTGTCAGGGTATATCAAAACAACCCTGTTCTTGTGGAAGTACAACCAGTCTGAGGAAGCTTGTTGTAATTGTCCCTGGCCATTTCCAAAAGAAGGGAGAACCATGCTTGACTGAGCCAGTAGGGAGTCACTACAATGATCTTGGGGGATTCCCTGTGAATCTTGAAAAGTACAGCGGATATTAGCAGAAAAGGTGGAAATACAGGAACATTCCTGTCCACAGAAAAGAAAAGGCATCTGTCTTCCAGGCCTGTTTGCATTGAATCCTGAAAGAGAATCTAGCCAGTTGACTGTTCAGAGGGGAGGCAAACACGTCAACTTGAGGAACTCCCCACAGATGAATCAAATCTTGGAAAGCCCCTTGATTTAATTTCCATTTGTGAAAGTCTGCCCCAGTCCTGCTCAGCTTTATCTGTAACACAGTTTTGCTCTTGATGGAAAGTGAGATGCCTGCAGAGTGAGATTATGCTGTGAAGTTATATACTAAGCTAACACAGCTAGTCTGCAACGGGGATAATGACCTGGTTCCCCCATGCTTTTAGATATACCACATGACTATGGTATTGTCTGCAACCACTTGAAATGAGGTCCGGAGACCAATGATGATTCAGAGAGTTGAGTGCCTTGATCAGGGCAAGCATCTCCTCGATATTTATGTGCTTGTATCTGCCCTTGATGATCCATACCCCTTGAACTTTTATCCCTCCTGAAACTACTCCTTAAGCAAAGTCTGAAGGAGTCTATGCTGACTGCTTTGGAGATGGGAGGAAGGAGAGGAGACCTGGATTTAAGGACATCTGTTGTCTCCATCCAAAGATTTCTCTTCTGGCTAACCACAGCACTGGGATTTGAAAAGATAAAGGGTGCTGATGCTGGGAGAAGAGAGATTTCAGATACCATTGTATCTTTCTCATGTTGAGTCTTGCCAAAGGTATCATAAGAATTAAAGATGCTGTAAGACCCAAAATGGGAAGTAGAAAACCTTAGAAATAGATCTAAATAAAGATTTATTTTTCCCCTGTGGAAGGAAAGCTCTTTGAACTGAGGTGTCTAGCTGACATCACAGGAACACAATCTTGTATGAAGGAGTCAAGAAAGACTTTTATACGTTCCCCCAGAATCCCAGCTTGTGCAAGGGATCCCTCACCTGAGAGACAGAATACTGACATTTTTAATAAGACTCTGCAAGCAAGTCATCTAAGTATGGAGACATGTGAATACCCTGTAGCCTGCAATTAGCTATAACTGGAGCTAGACACTTTGGGAATACTTCTGGTGCAGTGGATAGTCCAAAGGCTAAGACAGAGAACTGATAATGGGATCCAGACACACAAACCTTAGGAAACATCTGAAGTCTGGATGAATACAGGGATTTCGTGATAGCATCTTTTAAGTCTAATGTTACCAGGAAACTTGAAAGAGGAAGACTAAGGTAACTCGTTGTGAAGTGACATTTTGAATTTGAGCAATACTACAAACAGGTTTAGGAAAGAAAGATACAGAACTGGTCTCCAAGTATTTTATTTCTTTGGCACAAGGAACACCCTTGAATAAAAACTCTCCCCTACCTGAGAAGGAGGAACGGGTTCTATCACTCCTTGGGACAACATGTGATGAACAGGTGGAAACATGAGAGTCTGATCTGAACGATGAGAAATGACCCTCCTGGAAAGGAGGAATTTCCTCCACCTGTCATCTGTAACCTTTAAGAATGACTTTCAGAACCCATTTATCTAAAACAATCTGTTGCCAGAGAGGAAAATGGCGATTTGGGGGGGGGGGGGTCATAAGCTTTCTTCAACAGTCATTCAGACTTGTCTGACTGTCTATTTTGGGATGTTCGAGACTACTTTTTGCAACCCCATTGCCATTTCTTCTTAAATATCCATTTATCCAAATTTTGTTGAGACTGTTTATTCTGGTCTTTTTTTGTCAAAAATTGGATAAGGAGATAGAAAATCCCTTGGACAATTTGGAAAAGGATGGCAGACAAATATAGATTCCCTGGATTATCTCGAACCTTTCATCACATTTTTTGATCATCTCTGCAACAGAGGAACCAAACACTGTAATCTCTATCCAAGGGAGAATTTAAAATCTTATTTTATCTGGGAGGTTCTGAGAATGCAGTCATGCAAACATCCTCAAAACAGTAACAGTGGTGATAACCCTGGATGTAGTATCAACAGAGTTGTACACACACTGTAAACAACGAGTAGTGCCCTGTGCAACTGAATAAACCAAGTTATTTAAAGCAGAAATTTCTCACAAACAGAAACTGCAGATAAAACATTCCTCATACTTAAGAGCATTTGTCAGAACAAACGTTAACTTATGAGCCTGAGAATTCACAATTCTGAAATACAGAGTTGCATAAGAATACACTTTTTCACCAGTACCTATCAATGGTTTTCCCATCTTTATCAGAAAGTATAGGATTGGAATTAAATACTCAGTGGGACAAACTAAAGCTATACATGCTGGATCATGTTTGGGAATTGTGTATAAAAATGTAAAAGATTAAGTAACTTTACTCATCCTACCTGCCTTTTTAGGGCAGCTGGCTGAGTATCAGGAAAACTGCAGGCAATAATACACATTCTCTGAAGTACACAGACCAAGAGAAATGAGTGTAGGCTCTGGAAAAATCTTTCAAATAAACACTCATAATATTTTTGAGGGACTGAGAAACCTCATGTGTTCTCCCACTGAATACACTGGCACATTCTAGCAACAGTATCAGAGAAAGAGAAATCCCAACAAGGAGAATGAGAAAAGAATAGTTGTGTAAAATCTTACCATAACCATAAATGTCCTTCTCTTCCATGTTGTAGTATTCTTGGTGTGGGATTTCCTGCCTTCAGGCGACTTGTACGTCGGCTCCTATACAAAAGCTTCAGCTTGGCTGTTGCAGCTGTGTGGGACATCACACATAGGGCCATGAACGAGGGACCCTGTGTGTGACGTCTGCACGCACAATCCTCAGAACTTGAAGCTAACCAGGCAAAGTAGAGAGGCCAACAGGGCAGGCTGCCAAAGGCGACATGTATAAGGCCCTGGGTCTCTTCTCTAATGAAGAGAGGCATCAGGGAGCAGTTAGACTGGTAGACTCAGTGAGGGGGAATGGTGGGTGGGAAGAAATACTGCAACATGGAAGAGAAGGACATCTATGGTTATGGTAAGGTTTTACACAACTATTCTATGTCCTTCTATTCCTATGTTGCAGTATTCTTGGTGTGGGAGAGTACCACAGCTTAGTTTGATGAAAGGGTGGTGGATGCAGAAGATGATTCCATAAAGCCTTGCAGGATTGCCTTGGCAAATTCTGCGCGTGCTTTGGAGATTTGGTCCAATTTGTAATGTTTGGTGAAAGTGTGGATAATGAACCATGTAGCTGCTTCCATAATGGAAGCTGTACCCAAGCCTTTTTGGAAGGCCTTGGAAGTGGCCACTGCTCTAGTGGGAGTGTGCCTTAACCCCAACTGGAGGGGGTTTTCCATGGTGTGAGTAGCAGAAACCAACTGCCTTTCTAATCCAGGATGCAATGGTCGGTTTGGTGACTGCCTTGGCCAATGCCCTGGGGTGGAAAGATACAAAGTTGTTTGGATTTCCTAATGTCTTTAGTCTTGTCCAGGTAAAATCTCAGTTGCCTGTGGACATCTAGGGAGTGGAATATCCTCTCTCCTTGGTTACTAGGAGAGGGGAAAAAATGGGTAGGTGAATGGATTGATTTAGAGACATGTCATTGACTACCTTGGGCATGAAGGAAGGGTAAGTTCTCAGTGTGACCCTGTCCCTATGAAAAATGGTGTAAGGTAAGCATGCCATTAAGGCTTGTAGCTCGGAAACCCTTCTGGCAGAGGTAATAGCCACTAACAGTACTGTTTTCCAAGTACAAAACTGTAGAGAGGCTGTAATAGCCTGCTCTAAGGGGAGCTGGGTAAGTTTTTCCAGGATGAAGTTCAGGTCCCATGGAGATGGAATAGGCTTCTTAGGTGGTCTGATGTGTAAGACCCCTTTAAGGAAGAGTTTCACATGTAGCCTGGCTAACAAGGGAGGATTTAGAGGTAAACAAGCTGATAATGCGGAGAGGTGCACTTTCACTGATGAATAGAAAAGTCCACCCTTTATAAGTTGACACACATATGAGAGGACTAGGGGGTATCAGCCTCGTAAGGGTCCCTTTCCTGTCCCAGACACCACTGAGTAAATCTTAACCATTTGGCAAGGTATGATTTTCTAGTAGTGGGTTTCCTGGCCTGCCTCAGGACTGATGGCACGTCCTCGGAATAGTGGTGTCTGAATGGGGTTAGTAATTTATCACCCACAGAGTCAGGTATAGCATTTGCAAGTGTGGGTGTAGGAGAGTTCCTTTCTCTTGTGTCAGAAGGTCTACCTTGTGGGATAACTTGCAAATATTTGCCCTTGGCTAAATTGTACAGAAGGGGGAAACCAGTGCTGCCTTGGCCAGTAGGGAGTCACTAGCAAGATTTTTGGTTTGTCCTTCCTGATTTTCAGAAGGACTTTCTGAATCAGAGGGAAGGCGTACAGGAACTTCCCCCTCCCAGGTGAAACTGAAGGCATCTACTCTCTAGGTTTGCGGGGAATAAGTCTTTGTGCAGAAGGTCTGCAGCTGCCTGTTCTGGAGGAAGGCAAAAAGGTCATTTGTGGAGTGCCCCACCGGTGGACTATGTCTAGGAAGACCATCCTGTCCAACATCCATTCGTGTTGAGGAGAGGATGTTCTGCACAGGAGGTCTGTTTGCTTGCTGTCCTGCGAAGGGATATAACTGGCTTGCAGGGATAGGTAGTGCTAGGATGCTAGGTCTCAAATTAGTAGGGCTAGCCTGCACAATTGGTATGCCTTGGTACCTCCCTGTTTGTTGATGTACCACATTACAGTGGTATTGTCCGTCACTATCAGAAGAGAACCTGGTAGCAGTAGGGGTAGGAAGGTCTGTACAGCTAAAAGAACTGCTGTCATCTCCTTTACATTGAAGTGTTTGGTTTTCATGGGAGATTGCCACTGGGCTTGGACTCCGTAGAGTGCAAGGTGGCACCCCAATCTGAGTCTAAGGCATCTGTATGCAATATTTGTGTGGGTTGAGAGGGCTGCAGTGGAAGTCCCGGGTTTAGTTGTACTTGTTGAATCCACCAAATGATTTCCTTCTTTAAGCAGGGAAGAAGAGGGATAACTTGTTCCAAGTGATTCTGGTGTTGTGACCAGATATTTTTGAGGTACCATTGCAGTTTTTGCATATGCATTCTGGCAAATGGTAGCATGGGAATGGTTGCTGCCATAAAGCCCAGGAGTCGAAGGAATTGCCTTGCAATGACCATCTGGGAGAACAAGACTTCTTGCAAGTGGGAAGTTAGAGAGAAAACCTTGTCCTGTCAGAGATAGGCTTTCATTCGTTCTGCTTTGATTCTGCAACCTAGGAATATCTTGTCCTTGTCTGGGTTCAAGGAGGACTTCTTGATGTTTGGGGTGAACCCTAGACTTTGTAGAAGGGGCACAGTGAAGTGTAGATACCTTAAGAGGGAATCTTTGGACTGTGCTAGGATAAGGATGTTGTCCAGATATGGGTAAATCTGGATTCCTTGGATCCTGCAGAAGGCAATGGCTGGAGCTAGGCACTTTCTAAATACTCTTGGGCCAGTGGATAAACCAAAGGGCAAGGCTGTAAATTGGAATTGCGAGGATGGGCCAGAGAAACTCAGGAAACATCTGTGTGAGGCCCTGATGGGAATGTGTAGGTAAGCATCCTTTAGGTCCAAAGAGACCATGAAAGCATTTGAGGGTATGAGGGGTAAAAGAGTGGGAATTGACAGCATTTTAAAGGTGGGCACCTGCAGGTAAAGGTTTAGGAAGGAGAGATCCAAAATGGGTCTCCAGGGACCGTCTTTTCGAGGGACCAGGAACAGACGGGAGTAGAATCCCTTTCCTTCTTGCCTTGTGGGAACAGGCTCTATTGTGCCTTGTTACATGTCTGACAGAATTTGTGGAAGGAGATGGCATTGGTTTTTTGGGGGAAATGGAATGTCCTTCCAGGGGGGAATTTGGTCCCAGGATAGAAAGTACCCTTTTTGAATAATGGTTAATACCCATTGGTCTGTAGAAATTTTTTTCCAGAAGGTGAGACGGTGGGGGTAAGGCGAGCTGTGAGGGGCAGATGGGCAAGGCAGTCACGCATTATTAGAACCTCCCCTGTCCTGAAAGGGCTGTCTAGGCTGAGGAGGTGGGCCAGTAGGCCTGAATGTGGAATATCTTCTAGTTCCTCTTCTGGGTCTGGAGGAGGAGGAGGCAGCAGAATGTGGGTTACACCTAACAAAGGTAGTCTTAGCTGTGTAGTTGCTATAAAATTTGGGTATGGGGGATACCAGATGTTTTATGTCCTGTAATTATTTACTTTTTTCTTGCAGATTCTTAAATAGGTCTGCAAATTACTTTCCAAAGAGGAAGTTGTTATCCAGGGGGGTGTCCAAGATTTTGGACTTGAAGTCCTCTGGCAGATTCTGTAGTCTAAGCCAGGAATATCTCCTAAGGACAGATGCTGATGCTGCAGAGCGAGCAAAAGCTTCTGCAGCATCTTAGCTGCATCTTATGGAGTGTCTCGCCACTTGTAGGGCTAAGTACAATTTGAAGGAGATATCTGTCTTAATTGGACTGTCAGGAATTGAAGCCAACATAGAAGTGGCATGGGATACTAAGTCCAGGGCACACTTGGTCATGTGTGTTTGATAGTTAATGGCTCTGAAAGCCAAAGTGGAGGAAGTGTACACCTTCTTGCCTATCCTATCCATGGATTTGCTATCTTGATCTGTGGGCAACAGGGAGGCAGGAGGTAATAACCTGGACTGTTTATCAGGGGCAGTGGTAATCACTGCTGGATCTGCTAAGGGTGGCTTTATGAGGAATTCTTGTTCCTCTGGCACCTTGTAGAAGCGGTCTGGGCGCTTAGGTGCAGAAGGCTGTGAGTCAGGTGTTCTAGAGGCTGCAGTAAAGGCATCCAAGTATGCTGGAAGAACAGGGGGAACAGCTGTAGGGGAGGGAGACTCCACTTGCTGCAGTTTAAAGTTATCTTTTTTGGGTTTTTGTCATTTGGGAAGTATCCCATTTGAAATAGTCTTTCATTTTGGTGATGGTTTCACCAAATGTAATGTCTTCACGTGGAGAACCCCCTTCCACAGGGGGGATCCTCATCAGGAGAATAATATTCCTTGGGAGAAGCAATCTGGGATGCATAAGAGATGGATTCATCCAAGGAAGAGTAGCAAGATCCATGTTCTTCCTCAAGGAGGGGAGCCATGGGGATAGAAGAAGCAGAGGGAGGCTTAGGGCTTAGCAGAGGCAATGTAGTTGTGGGTGAGGCAGAAGGCCTAAAGGCCATAAATGCCTGCATAAGAAAAGAGGTGAAGGCCTCCCAGTCTGAAGGGGCTTTAGAAGCAATGTGTCTTGTTTTCTGCTTCTTTTTGGAATGGCCTTGGGAGTTGGTCTACAGCCGGGTTTAGCAGCGGCTGTATCCGAGGGTCTGGATCCCGGTCGAAGGAACTACCAAATCTGGTTCCTCCTCGACATCGACAGGCATCAGTGTCTGAGAAAACTCCATGGACATGCCGGTCGGCTGTGCATGGCCTCCGTGAGGGAGGTCGATGGAGCCGACGGATTCACAGAGCGCTCAACTCCTATATCGGCAGTTGGCGGGCACATCTGTTTCGAAGTGGCAGGCGATGAAGGCCTAGGCAGCTTGACCTTCTTATGTGGAGGTTCTTGGGCGGCCTCCGAAGCGGGATCCATCCTGAGAGCCAGCCATTTGAGGCGTTGGTTTTCTAAGTAAATGTTTAAAGCTGCAAGGCAGCTACGTAAGGTCTTAGGCACAAAGGATTTACAAATAGGGCAGGCGTTACGGTCGTGTTCGCGGCCTAAGCAGAAAATGTATTTGTCATGAGCATCCTTATAGGGAATTTGGTGCCCGCATTGGCACTTTCCCTTTTTCCCTGACATCAGCTGAAAGTTACAACAACCAAGCCTAAGCAATGCGAAAGATCAGTAAAATATTAAAATTGCAAAAAACCCAATGGGTTACTTATCTATAGTCGATCCGAGATCTGGAAAGCGATCGTACGATGCAAAGTCATCTGTGGCTGAAAAGGTCTGGGGATTGTGAGTGCAGACATCACACATAGGGTCCCTGGTTTATGGCCCTACATGTGACATCCCAAGCAGCTGCAACAGCCAAGCTGAAGCTTTTGTATAGGAGCAGACGTACGAGTCGCCTGAAGGCAGAAAATCCCATACCAAGAATGCTGCAACACAGGAATAGAAGGGCATCTGAGATCTCCTCCGAGTCCCAATCAGAAATCTGAGGAAATAAACCCTGCATCTGTTCCTGCATCTTCCTGTTCAGATACAGAATCTTGAGTCTCTTCAGGAAAAGGGGAACCCCTCTTTCTTTCATCAAAAACTAGTTTACAAGAAGGATTAACGGCCTGAATTAAACCATGAGCTAGACCCAGTAAACTACTCGTATCCAAAGAAATTTGAGAAGGACTTGATACATCCTTGGTTTTCGGTTTCTTTTTGACAAGAAAAATAGGGCCAACCATGTTACTAATGGCAGCAGCTGCTTCCCCAGGGATGAGCACAGCATTCTGGCACAACATGGCAATTTGTCCTGTCCCCTGTCTCAGGAATGACAAGAGTGGTTCTCCCTTGCCCACTGAGGTGAACCCAACAGCCACAGAGGACATGGCTAACCCCCCAATCAATAGTGGCTGTAGGTGCTGCACCACAGGGATCAAGGGTCAAAGATGAGAAGTCTGAGGTACAATAAATGGCCACAGCAGTCTTAACCACCTGCAGCTGAGGCAAATTCTTAGCCTTCTGTTGCAAAGGCTGTTTGCTTAACATTTTTTTTTTTGAGGCTGGAACAAGGACCAGCTGTGGAACTGGTAGTCTGTTACATGGACCATTCAAAAATGGTGCTTCTTTTCCAGGGAAAACCAGCAGGACAAAAGTTACTTTTTTTGACAGAAAAAAACCCCAAAAACTTTAAAATGCTTTACTATCAAAAAGGCGATTGGACTACATCTGAATTGGAAACACAGAACGCCCTAGTAAACAACAAAAAAATGTTGAACTCATAACAGTGAATGCACACTAGCATTCGCTGTTGTGGATTCAGCATTTTGAATGCAGATCACCCTATAGTGGGGATCGGGAAACGTACCCTTTCCCTCACTGTAGTGCGATCTTGGAGTTTGTATATATAAGTAGCAGGGGGTGTAGGGGGCACAACTCATGACCAGAAGTATAGTATTTCTGGTAAATTCGACATTCTTGAGATGTCAACTTTCCTGAAATACCTTGTTTGGTCATGTTTATCTTCGTAGATTTGATTTCTAACATTTTGGGTCGGAAATATGAATGTTCGCAAGTTGCAGGTGCGATGTGTTGATAGCAAATCCTTTTAATGGGGCTGGCATTGTGTTTTAAAGAAAAATAAATGCAATTTCTCTGCATAAAAAAAGAAGGTATGTACTTACCATAACGTTCCATGCGAGTTGTTTATCTTGCATTTATTCTCACTGATGGGTTCGGAGCCGATCCTCAGCTCCAACACGGCCGATAGCAAAGCTCAAGGTTTGCCAGTAGCTAGAGACCAAGCCCCTTATCCCACAATGCACTGCCGGAATTACCTCAGATCTTGTTTGCTGCTATATACATACATATACATACCCTTTTATATATTTCTACCAAGAACACTTCCCAAGGGGGAAGAAGGAATATTGAATAACCAGGATGGTACTAGCCTCTAAGTAAACAGTCAGCCAGGAGGGGGAAGGAGGGAGGGATGTGAGAATAAAGGCGAGATAAACAACTCACATGGAACGGTATGGTAAGTACATACCTTCTTTATGTGAAGTTGTTAAATCTCGCCGTTTATTCTCACTGATGGGTAGCATCCCTAGCACCCTCAACCCTGGGTGGCTCATGGGAGTATGTTCTTCAGTACCGTAGAACCAAAGGATGACCTGTCCCTTGAAGCCTTATCTACTTTGTAATGCGTGATAAAGGTATGAGGCTTAGACCAAGTGGCTGCAGTGCAAATATTGTCAAGGGGCAATTTAGCTTGAAAGGCACATGATGTAGAGACCGCTCTGGTAGAATGAGCCTTAGGTTTGTGTGTTAATGGCATGTTCGCATTTTCATAAACAAATGATATATAATTGGATAACCATTTAGATAAGGTTGTTTTAGCCACTAGATTGCCTTTTCTTGCTTCTCAGAAGGATACAAAAAGTTGGTCTGATTTTCTAATATCCTTAGTTCTTCAAGATAAAATCTGAGCTGTCTGTGAACATCAAGTTTGTGCAGCATGTATTCCAATTTGTTAGAGTGGTTGGGGAAAAAAGACTGTCAGCTCAATGACCTGATTGATATTTGACTCAGAACAGACTTTAGGTAAAAATGAGGGGTTTGTTCTGAGAGATACTCTATCAGCATGGAAAATCATGTAGGGTGGTCTGATAGATAATGCTTGAAGCTCTGACACTCTGCAGGCAGAAGTAATGGCCACAAGAAATACTGTTTTCCAGGATAAAAATTTGAGATCACAAGAAGATGCTGGTTCAAAAGGAGGAAGAATAATTTGAGACAGCATAAGGTTTAAATTCCAGGGAGAATAGGGAATTTTGATCGGAGGTCTCATATGAAGAACGCCTTTAAGAAAAGTCTTGGATAATTTATGGCCCATAACATTTGAGCCACCAAACCCAAGGTGAAAATTTGAGATGGCAGCTAACTGAACTCGAACTGCAGCAGCTGCTGCCCCTTCCTTAAACTTTTTTTGTCAAAAATTCTAAAATAGAAGATAGCGGAGCTCGGAAAGGGTCAATGTTCTGGGTGTTGGCCCAAATTGAGAACATTTCCACTTACTGTCATATAATTTCCTGGTAGATGGCTTGTGAGAAGACAAGAGAATTTGTCTTGTATCTTCTGAAATTGAATGAAGCCTGGCAATTAGGGGAAGTGGATTAGCCAAGCAGTCGGTTTCAGGGACTGCAGTGAAGGATGAAGGTCCCCCGACGGGTGCGTCAGAAGGTCCGGAACTGGGTCCAGGATCCATGGATCTTCCAACAGATGATGGTGGAGAAACTGAAACCAAATCTGTTGAGGCCAGTAGGGGGCTATGAGTCCTTCCCAGTGATTTTGCTTTCTGTAAAAATCTGGGTATTAATGGGAAGGGTGGAAATGCATAAAGGAGACCCGGGGGCCAATCGTGTAAAAGTGCATCTCTCGGGGGATGACCGGGAGGTAGTATTAGCCAGTAGCTTCTGCTTTTTGAATTGATGTGGCTGGCAAAAAGGTCGCAGCAAGACTGGCCCCATTTATGGAAAATCAACTCCACAACCTGTTGTTTGAAAGACCACTCGTGAGGGAGCAATATCACCCGGCTTAGCTTGTCCGCTATCACATTGGATTTCCCCGGGATGTGAGTTGCTAACAGAAAACACTGGGACGACACAGCCCATTGCCAGACCCTGAGGGCTTCTCGACAAAGGGGGTAAGACTTGGTTCTGCCTTGCTTGTTCAAGTACCAGACTACTGACATGATATCAGTCTGAACTGCAATAGTTCCTAGAGGGAGAGAGTCCTGAAAGTACTGCAACGCCAGAAGCACCGCTTTCAACTCTAGAACATTGATGTGCAGATGTGATTCTTGATCTGTCCATGTGCCTTGGGCAGTCTTTCCCTGAAAATGCCCCCCCCACCCTATCAGGGAAGCATCTGTGGTCACAGTGGCTACTGAGGGGTGGAACAAAGGGTCTTCCGATTGTGACATGAAGAGACGTCAACCACCACCGAAGGTCTCTCCTGCAAGAGTCCGTGATGAGAATCATGTGGTGCATCGGTAGTTTCTAGTAAGACCACTGAGCGAAGAGGAGCCATTGAAGAATTCGCATATTCGCAATTCGGTCACAAGTGGTGTCCCACAGGGCTCGGTCCTCGGCCCCCTATTTCGGCATCTACTTCTCAGAAGTACAGGCCAACATGGGAGGACTTTGGCTGACAAAGTTTGCAGACGACTGCAAACTGGGCGCCATAGTGGAAAGTGCATCGGACACGGATATCCTTCAGAAGGGACTCACGGAAACAGATAGCTGGTGCCAGAGCCATGGCCTGAAGTTAAACGCCAAAAAATGTATAGTCATACCCTTTGGGAAAAACAAGGTAACCCCAAGCTACCATATAGGTGGCAATCCACTAAGCACAGAAGAGGTTATCAGGGACCTGGGGACCCAGGTTGACAGTGGCCTTTCTTTTGACACTCACGTTGCTAAAGTGGTTAGAAAGACCTTCTACATTGCCCACCTGATCATGAAGGGATTCACATCCAGATCTAGTGAGGTCATTGTTCCCCCATACTCTTCAGTTATCAGACCAATGATCGAGTACAATGCCCCATTCGGGATGTATCTCACCAGACATCTGCAGCAATTGGAGAGACCCCAAAAGTTCCTCACCAAAAGGATAAAGGGACTCCAAAATCTGTCATATGCTGCCAGATTGAAGAAACTCCAGCTCTATTCAGTCGCATACCGTCTGCTCAGAGGTGACATGTCCCTGACATACAAGGCCATGTCCAACCCAGAATTAATGGACATGCTCCACCTCAAAAAATCCAAATCCACCAAAACCATTAGAGCAAGCGACTTAAACCTTAGCACGGACATAAATAGGACGTGCTGGAGGGATAGATTTATCACTCAGAGACTCCCTATGCTGTGGAATAAAATCCCGGTCCATGTGAGGCAGAGCACCTCGCTGGCTCTGTTCAAGAGAAATCTTGACCTGTGGATGGGAGATCGTAGGTTTACCCCAGGAATCATCTCTGTATCACTGCTGGACAGAGGCACAACAAACTAATGGGCACAGTATTTTTTCATATAAGGGGTGGAGTAAGCCACAAAAATTTGGGCTAGGCTTATAAATGCCTTAGGGCAGATAGCCTAGTATAAACCTATGAACCTATATACATCCTTGCGAGTGGTATAGCCAGGATTGCTGCCGCCATCAAACCTAGCACCTTCAATACCTCTGCTGCTGTAGCTTTGTTCTTTGACACCAATGAGCTGACGTTTTGGCAGAGAAGAAAGACTCTTTCGACATGGAGACGTAGAGTGGTAATTGAAGTATCTAACTCTGCTCCTATAAAAACGGTATGCTGCGATGGCGATAAGGCAGACGTTTCGAAGTTGATTGTAATGCCTAATTGATGGCAGAGTGTCAGAGTGTACTGTGTTGCCTGAGTCAATTGATGCCTGGTGGCAGCGGTGAGGAGCCAATCGTTTAGGTATGGAAACACCTGGAATCCTAGACGTCTCAGGTGAGCCGTGACCACTGCCATGCATTTCGTGAACACTCTAGGGGCTGTAGTGAGACCAAAGGGCAGGGTTCGAAACTGGTAATGATTGGCTCCCAGCCGGAAGCGCAGATGATCTCTGGAGCGTCTGTTCATATTTATGTGATAGTATGGAGCACATCCAATTGCCTTTCCCTAGGAAGGGAAGAATGGACTGAAGTGTGACCATTCTCTTTCTTTACGAACTGGTTGAGTCTGCTGAGGTCCAAGATAGGTCTCCAGTCCCATTTTCTTTGGTACCAAAAAGAATCTTGAGTAAGTTCCGAATCCAACTTGGTCTGCTGGGACTGGTTGGATGACTCTTTTTTCTAGCAATCTGTGGACCTCTACGATTGCTTGTTCCCTGAGACTGGGTGGAACATCTGGGATTCTCTTTACAGGAATGGGAGGGGAAGAGAACGGTATGAAATATCCTCTGGAAGTGATGCTTTGTACCAAAGTATCTGATGTTATGTTTAGCCAGGCTTTTGGGTACAAAGACAAGCAACCTCCAACTGCCTCCAGAGCCGAACAGTCGGGTCCCGTTTCAGGGACACTGGTAGGGTTGACCAGAGAACTGACCTCTGTCACCCTGTTGTTGCGGACCCCCCTCTGCCGCAGGGGTGGCATCTTCCATTATAACCCCCTCCTCTGCCTCTAGAGGGGGTTTCTCCAGGTGTGTCCTGAAAGGCTCCCTGTGCTTTTTGGAACCACATTTTCCCTCCCCTAGGGCCCTTGGGGTAGGGCAGAGTAGGGGTTGAGAAACTGACTCCAACAGCAGATAAGGACTTGCCTTCCTGCTCACACCTGGTTAAAGTTTCCTTTACTTTGGGCCCAAACAAAGATGAGTCATCGAATGGGGTATTAATAAAGGAAGACTTAAAGGGTTCCGCAAAGGAAGAGAGATGCATCCAGGCTTGTCTTCAAAGAGCAATGCCCGAACTAGTGGCTCTATTCGAACCATCAGCTGCATATGATATGAGACGCATGGACGAGTTTCCCACAGAGTTCAGGGTAGCGAGCTGGGTGTTGACTCTGTCAGCCACCCCTGCAGCTACTGTACCCTGGAGAGCATCTCCTAGCTCTTTCAGTAGATCTCTCTGTAGTCTTGTAAAGTGCGTTAAGTAGTTCAGTGATTGCAGAGAAAAAGTCACTGAACTAAACCTGCGCTTCCCATATCTATCCATGACCCTAAAGTCTCTGTTAGGGAGATGGATAGAGGTGGATGTCTCAGATACTTCCTTCTTGGTGGCTGCAGCTACCACCATGGCATCAACAGGCACTCCCTTTGTCAAAAATGGCTTGTCCACTGGGGCAGACATGAATTTGTTGGGCTTACGAGGAACACGTTCCATGGCCTCCGGTGACTCCCACGCCTTATGAGAAATCAGCTCCATGAGCTTGTCGTAAAGCAGAGACACCCAAGAAGTGGAAGGTTGAGACCCAAAAGCCTTCAAGAGCACGGACTCATCCTCAGTAGGGGTCTTGGACTGCCAATCGCCCCTCTAACTAAGGATCTCTAGTATATCTGCAAAGGAGATATCCTCAGAGGGGGATCGAGGGAACCCTTCTGACTCATCTAAGTCTGTATCAGATGTCAAAGACTCCTATGGGGAATCCAAGTGCCTCCTCTTGCACAGTCTCTTCCTGGGCACCTCCTCAGTGGGGGGATCTGGGGAGGTCTCAGAAGAGTAGGGGACGCCCTGTGGGGGTACTTGAGGCTCTGGGTCTCTACGCTTAGAGGGACCGGTAGATGTAGAAGCAGACACAGGAGCTTTAGGGGAGGGGAAGGCTGAACCAATGCTGACGTTGTCTTTGGAGACAAAACTCTCCTCATAGCATCGAAGGCACCATGGCTCCGACAAGGAGTGGACGGACCCAAGAGGACCGTCCGATCCTCCTGCACCGAAACCCTGGGCTCCAAGCCCGAGGTTGGAGCCGAGCTCATCTGAGCCGAAGCCCCGAGAGGAAGAGTCGGCACCGACAAATCGGTTCGACTATCCTCCCCGGACCCGATGGGAGAGCGTCTGCTCCTAGAGTCCTCGGTCGGTGCCAAGGACATCCGAGTAGATGGAGCCGATAACACCGGTGTGGGTATCAGCTCCAAGGGTTCGACAACCATCAGTTCAGTTTCCTTGGGCTCCGAGAGTCCAGTACGGTTCGGAGGAGGAGTAGACAAATACGGTTCCATGGTCTTCGGCACCAACGAGCTGGTCGGGGCCGACAATAATTTGGCAAGTCCTGGTGCCTGTAAAAGCTTCTGCACTAGCCGATCCATGACCAAATCTGAAAGCCTGACTGAGGACTTAGCTGAATGCACCGAAGGCGCTGACTGGAGCAGAGGTGAAGAAGGAACTTCAGAGACTGGCTCCAAAACCGAGAGCTGGCTCCGACTCAAAGGTACACTGGGTTCTGAGGTCTGTGGAACACATGACCCTCCTCCTGAAATTTTTGCCTTTTTGGTCATTTTGTCTGAAGATCTGGATTTTGAGGATTTGGAGGACGTGCTAGTATCCCTCATGGCTACTCAAAACTTCAAAAAAAGATTGCTGTAACAATCCCTTATTAGCTTCCTCCTTCTCTCCAAGAGGACTCAAAGAAAAAGAATGGCAAATGCTGCAAGTGTAGGAAAAAGAAAAGGTTTTTATATAAACTTGCTGTTATTTTTCCCACAAATGGTCCGAGCTAGCTGGATCACCGAGATCTCTCTTGCTGCTGCAAACTAGATCTGGAGTAATTCCGGCAGTGTATTGTGGGATAAGGGGCTTGGTCTCAAGCTACTGGCAAACCTTGAGCTTTGCTATTGGCCGTGTCGGAGCTGAGGATCGGCTCCAAACCCATCAGTGAGAATAAACGGCAAGATTTAACAACTTCACATTAATGTTTTCAGTATCTTTACGCTATTTTTAAACCGAAAGAAAAACAAGTGCTCCATTTAAAATTATGTCACAGTCTTGAAACAGTCCCTTAAAACACAATACTCCTAGCTGCAAAACAACTTTCATTAAGCAGAAAGTAATAAAACATCAACATAATTATAAAAGTGAAAGCTCCCCACAAAGGGAACTTATCTGCCCAGCAAAGGAAAGCACAAGCTGACCATCAATCCTGGAAAGTCTCACAAGATCATATTATTCAGTGGCAGTTAAGATCCGAAATGCTTAGCTTGAGCTGCATGACAGTTTAGGCACATGGAAGGTGCCTTGAAGCTTTGGAAATGGGCTGCCTGTTTTATCCTTCGCAGGACATAATCTCATATAGGTAAGGCTACTACAGCAGTGATCAATATGCTGAACATCTCTAGAATTCAAATCCGGAAAAAAACAAAAGTATAAATAAGCACACTGGAGGTGAATACATCCAACAGAAAAAATCTAATTTAATACATAACAGGTTTAGTGCTTTAATTTCTGTCCAATCAGAAACTTCATCAGAACAAATAACTAATTGAGAACCTTCCTTTTAAATACTTATAAAACACACCCCTTAATTACACAAAACCAATCAATCAGCACCAGTAAATCTGAATACCAATTAGTACAGTTCAAACCATACCATTAAAAACAATATCCCAGTTAAAATTTACGTTATAAACATTTTTACTATCAACATTTCAAAACACGAAGAGACAAAAATCTACATATAATGTGTGAATATAAAAGATATAAATATGTACAACATTTTTTCTTTCTCTAATGCCTTTAGTCTCAAAAAACAAGTAATTGATAAAGAATCATTTATACCAGGCCACTATGTGGCATTTGTTTTAAGCTACCATAGGGCTTCTTGTTTTTCTAATTAAAGGGTCCACGGGCCACCCCTTAACCCTACATCTAATACTTCAATAAAGGTAAATTTAAACATTTGATTACTAAATTCCATACAGTGTTTTGCTAGGGCAGTAGTTTCTTATGTTTTATATCCCCAAGATGTTCATAAATTTGATTTTTTAGTTTCCTTTCGGTTTTCCCAATATAGAAACAGGGACATGTGCAAAAAGCACAATAAACAGCCTTCTCTGTGTTCAGTTACAGTTCTTATTTACCTTTACCATTATATTGTTGATATTAAGCCACGGTGGTGCAGCGGTAGCGTTGTTGCCTCACAGCAAGAGATTCTCGGCGGGAGCACCTTCTGTGTGGAGTCTGCATGTCCTCCTCACGATTGAGTAGTGTTCGAAAGACATACGTAGAATGGGCGTGCCTTCGTTGAAGGTTGGACGCTGAGCTGGCACCTCGGCCCCCGTAAAAAAAAAAATCTACTGCCATTCATTAGCGGACCGGAGTTCCGCTGTGGCGACACCTAACCGGGAAAAGTCGAAAGAACATTATATTGCTTATATTAAAAAAGGAACCTTCTATGATATGAGGGCAAAAATTACAAGCACTGCATTTGCTCATATAACCATTTAGTCGTCCTTTATAATTAGTTTCCAAAATGTTCTTAAGGCATCTATCCCAGCTGTATACAATATTTAGTTTCTCTCGTGGGTAGGCAGGACATGATGGGCCAAGATTCCATCTAAAAGCAGGCATGATTTGTTGAGAACGTATATTGAAAAGGAAAGCATGAAAAGTACAAGGTTGCTCTTTGCAAAAAGTTATGAAAAATATGACATTCATATTTACATTAATTATACAGAAATGGGATGCAATATGGTTATGCTGGGGTTAGCATATGCAAGCTGTTGGTGTTAGTTAAAAATTAACATTAAAAACAAGGCAGATAGTGTGAAAGCTTCCAGAAATATGTTTGTTTGGTAATGCTGCTATTAGTTATAATTTCATATTGAAATTTATGTTGTAGAGGTTATACGGCCGACAGACAAATGCTACAATTTTTCTATACAAGCATGGTTTTGTAGATTAAGAATACTGGTTTGAAAATATTGTACAAATACAATATGCATAATTTGCACTGTTTATGTAATTATTACAACAGAAGCGTGCTACCCAGTCTTGCCTTATTTCACTAAAAAGACCTTGAACAGGCAAACAATTAATTCACTGATACACTCCATCTATAGGTTCATAGGTAGGTACTAGGCTATCTGCCCAAAGGCATTTATAAGCCTAGCCAGAATGTGTTTGCTTTCACCGTCCACTTAGATTAGTTCCCTGTGCCTCTGTCCAGCAGAGCCATTGAAGTGATCCCTGGGGTACACTTTGCTTCCCATCCACTCAAGGTTTGTCTTGAAGAGGGTTAGCGAGGAGCTCTGCCTAATATCTATTGGAATCTTGTTCCAGAGCATGGGAAGTCTCTGGGATAGGAATCTATCCCTCCAGCACGTCCTATTTATTGTTGTGGTGAGGTTTGGATCCCTGGAGCGTGTGGCTCGAGGGGATATGGTTTTCTTTAGGTGGAGCCTGTCCATCAATTCTGGGTTGGAGATGGCCTTGTATGTCACGCAGAGATCACCTCTGAGTAAGCGGTATGCAACCGAGTACAGCTGGAGTTTCTTAAGTCGAGCTGCATAGGGCATCTGCTTGAGGCCAGTGATTCTCTTGGTGAGGTACTTCTGTGGTCTTTCCCATTGTTGCAGGTGTCTTGTAAGGTACATCCCAAATGGGGCACTGTACTCTATAATGGGTCTGATGAGTGATGCATAGAGGGGCCCAATGACCTCTTTCAATCTGGATGCAAACCCTTTTGTGATTAGGTGGGCCACATAGTAGGATTTTCTAACCACTTTGGCAATGTGATTATCAAAAGAGAGGTTACTATCTACCTGGATCCCCAGATCCCTTATTACATCTTCTGTATTTAGGGGGCTACCACCTACGTGGTAGTTTGTGGGCACTTTGTATTTTCCAAAGGGGATGACTATGCACTTTTTGGCATTTAGCTTGAGGCCACAGTTTTGACACCAGGTATCTGACTCAAGTGAGACCCTTTTGGAGGATGTCTGTGTCAGCCGGAGAAGTCAGTTACATTCCCTAGTTTGCAGTTGTCTGCGAACTTGGTCAGCCATAGTCCTCCTGTGCTTGCCTGGTACCTCTGAGAAGTATATGCCGAATAGGAGGGGTTCTAGGACTGAGCCCTGGGGAATGTCACTTGTAACCGGTTTAGAGTCAGACCTAGCTCCCGCAACTCTTACCATGTGGGTTCTGTCCGTGAGCCAGTTGGCAACCCACCTTGTGACGTAGGGGTTTATGTTCAGGCTGGTGAGCTTGTCTATAATACCTGCGTGGGGAATGGTGTTGAAGGCCTTTGCGAGTTCTAGGTAGGCTGTGTGGACCACCTTTCCCTTGTCTATAGCCTTGGTAACTGTCTCAAAGGTTTAGGAGGCATGATCTGCTCTTAAAGCCGAACTGGGTAGGGTCCAGTGTTTGGAGGGTCACAAATGTCTCTGCTAATGAGATCCATGATGATGCGCTCCATAGCTTTGCAGACCAAGCCAGTCAGGATTATACCGCGATAGTTCCCGGGGTCCGTTGTGGCTCCACCTTTGTGGAGTGGAATAACCGTTGCTGTGCGCCACTCTGTGGGCATGTAGCCTGTGGAGAGGCTGAGTTTAAACAGTGTGTTTAGGTGAGGGGTTAAGTTCATCTTTGAGTTCATGTAGGACGCAGCCTGGGATACCGTCCAGTCCCATTGATGCTGCGTTTTTGGCTTTGGAGAGGGCTGTTTTAACTTGAGTGTCTGATTTCAGGGGCACCACATTCTTCTGGTTATGGGCCCTTTTGGGGGTGAGAGTGGGGTGAAGTTTGCACTGAACCGGTCAGCCAGGATGTTGGCTATATCAGTGTATGTTCAGTGTATTTTGTGCCATTCTGCACTAACTCAAAGCAGATCTGAAAATTGCCACTTAGATTCTTGACATAGCTAAAGAATGCCTTGTGGTTATCTTTGGAATCCATGGCAATTTTTCTTTCGAAGCTAGCCTTGGATGATTTTATGAGGGAAAGTAGTTTCTTGCTGATACTGATCAGGGATGTCTTCCCTTCTTGGGATTTTACTCTTTTCTATACTAGTTTCCTCCTTCTATTGTATAGCTTGTTTATGGCAGGAGTCCACCAGACTGGTTTTCTTTTCTTGGAGGAGTGAGTCTTGGGTTTGTTTGGGATAGCACGATCCATGCATTCTTGCAGGTGCCCGTAGAGTGTAGTAGTAAAGGATTTTGCAGCTTGGACAGCATTATCCTTTAGCATGGGGGCTTTGAAACTTCCACCTTTGTCTTAAGTAACATGAAGTTTGCTTTTGAAAAGTTTTTCACGGTGGTTTCTTGGACTGGGGATGGTGGCGGAATGTGGATATCCAGAGTGATTAGTTTATAGTCAGATCTAACCAGCGTGGGGTTGACCTCCGGTGTGGAACACCGGTCGCCCATGTTGATGACCAGGTCCAATATGTTGTCGCCTCTGGTTGGGGTGTTGACCAGTTGATCCAGGGCGTTTAAGTTTATAAATTCTAGGAAATGTTGGGCAAGGGAGTTTGTACTTGAGTTGCTCTCCCAGTTACTGTTTGGGTAATTGAAATCACCCAACATCAGGGCGTTTGGTAGGACCTTATGTTTCCCAGTGTTTCCAGAAATGCGGAGTGGGGGTCCTGGAACATGGTGGATAATCTGTAGCAAGCTAAATTTGAATAGCAGTTTTGCCCATTGTTAGTTGCATGTGGATGATATCTGAAGCATTGTGCTGTGCCACTAGCCTGGAGGTGTGAGTAGCCTTGATGAATATGGATACTCCCCCACCTTTTGTATTTCGGTCCGGGTTTTGTGGCCGACATGTATGGTATGAGTTGTAGCCTGGTAGTGCTGGGGTGCTCTCTGGAGCCTTAAACCAGGTTTCTGTTACTGCACATATATTGATTTTCTACATACTGAGGAGTGCCTCGAGTGCGTGCATTTTGAGGTTTAGACTTCTGGCATTGAGTAGCATTACACTCAGTTTTTTGTTACTTGTGCTATTTACGGTGGTGGGTTTGTTTTTTGAGCCTTGCCTAAAAAAGGCACTATGGGGGTGGCAAGAGCCTTGGCCTGTATTCGAAAGCCTAAGGGTGACAGATGCAAGCCATCTCTAGCGAAGCAGCGTGGCTTGTCGAGCATGTCATCCCAGGCTGACAGACACTGGATCCCCTTTGAATGACACCAGAAGCTTAGCCAATTGTTGAAATTGATAATTTTTTCTCTATACCATGGTTATTATTCTTGGTGAGGGCAGGATGCTACTAAGGATCAGGGTCATACCGGCCTGGGCTACGTGATCAGAGAGCTCCTCCATGTCTCTTTTCATGTAGTCCAGGGAGGTATGGCTCAGGTCATTCACACCAACATGGACAATGACAGAGTCATATTTGTACTTGTTCTGGAGTGACCTGAGTGAGTGGCGGATCCTGGCACCAGACAGGCAGCTAACAGTAACCTTCTACTTGTTCAGCTTAATGAGTGGGACGTCAGTGTGCCTGACTATACAGACACCTATTACTAGTGTGATGGGTATGTTATTTTGCCTTAAGGGCTGTAAACTTGCAGAAATTTAACACTTTGACCATAATCTTCATAGGTTCATAGGTTGATAGCTTGGTACTAGGCTATCAGCCCTAGGGCCTATACAAGCCTAGCCATAACAATTCCCTGGCTATTACTTCCCACACTATTTACTTCCCTTAATAATGTTTGGCAAGTAAAAATGCTATTTTACTTCATAAATTGCAACACAAATACATTTTGATACTAACACCAATGCACAGATGTCAGAGTTTTCATATTTTGCATTTTTTTTATCTTAAATTTTTTATGACATATTACAAATCATATGAGGTGTGCTCTTATTTCTCAACTAGCAAGTGCTTTCCTGGTTTAAAAGGTCTCAAGAATAATCAGGATTAATTAGCCTCCTGCTGCTCAGGACTGATAAAATTAACATCCATATACATTATCAGATCCCATGAAGAAAGCATTTTTGTTCCTTGACAGCTACTTTAGAACATTCTCCTTGGTGATATGTGGCGTTTCTGTGATATGAAGAGTTTGGACAGATGTTTTGAGGGGTGAAGTTTGCACCAAATGCATATGCAAGTATACTGGCAATGCCAAATGGGCTGGAATGAGTAAGCACTGTTTAGGATAAATTCTGACCATTTTAGGTATTACTCCTTAGTCTCCTAATGCAGCTTAAAGAAGGACTTCCAATGATCCCTAGCTTCAGAACCTATCCCAAGTGTATAGGTTACTAGTCCTAATACTATCTTTCACTTTGCTGGTAATTTTTTTTTTAATACTATCCTTGTTATGAGAAGCTTTGGATTTGCTGTATAATTTAAGTATTTTTTTCTGTTGTTGTAACATTTATATTGGTGGCCCACCAAGAGGGTTTTTTTTTTTTTTTTATTTCTCCTTGTGTTTTGCTTTCATTGGGACTGCTAATTCTATGGATTTGTCTAAATGGGTACAGAACCCCTTTGTGAAGCTGACTGCTGTGTTAAGTGTCCAAACTGGTATTATCAAGGGTGAAATTTGAGATTGTCATGTAATTGTAAGACGTTTGCCAGTTTGAAGTACATAAATTCAAGGATAATTGGTTTCAAGGACTTTGAAGATTTTGAAAACAATTAGTCATAAGTTTACAGTCCAACTTACCTGGGGAAGGAGATACCAAGGAACTAGTAAATGAAGAGGCCATAATCATGAGGACCATATTATGTTCTCCAGTGGTTTTCTGTTCCACAGAAATTTTGTTAAGCTCAATTACTTCTGTTCATACCCTATATACTGGAGGTAAAGCTGCTCTAGGTTCAACGCTCCTAAAATATCAGACATACTATTAATAGGGTGTTCTTCAAATACTTTCAGGAATCTAGAATAATCATCTTGGACAAGGAAGTCAATTGTCTTATTTATGTTGACCTAGAGTTCTTGAAGATAGGTTTGGTTTATATTTATAATTATGATAAACAAGTAATTTTTAGTATAGTTTTTGCTTCACTCTGGATAATAAACAGACTGCTAAAAAAAGAAAATACGGAAACTGCAGAATGATGGTATGTAGCTTGGACTACACAAAATAATAAAATGTCATGAAATGTTGCATTCTACTAGTAACAGCCTGTGCAGTGGGTAAATTATAATGGATTACTACAGCTCCCATATCAATACATGGACTAGAAGTTCAAAGATTTAACAGAGAAAACAGATTTATCATGCCATTATCATCTACTTCAAACTTTTATTTTCTCTCCAGCTGCTGGAAAGCAAAAGGCAGGCTAGCCACTGGAATGACGACAGTTCCATTTTTCCATGCATAAACTCAACTCAGTTTAACAGAGTCAAAAGTAGTAATCGAATTTTACAACATTCACATGTTTGGTCTCGCAATATTAAATAAGCAAGATGAATGTACATTGTTTATTCAAGCTTCCCCTGAAAATGTGGCACAAACGGAGCATAAAGGACTGACTTGTATTTATTTATTTTATTTTGTATTACCTGGTTGAATGAGGTGAGTTTTTACCTCATTATCTGAGCCATCTTGCAGTATTCCATCATGTGGACCTTATCAAGACTACAAAGCGAGAAAGCTTATGCTAATCCTTAAGTGGTTGAATGGTTAGATAATTTAGAGCTGCCTTCTAATATACATCCAAAGGAGTTGGCTATTGTATTGCTAATAGTGTTGCAGACTACAAAACTTGAGCAAACATATTTAAAAAAGCAGCTTCATTATCTGCCTTTTTAACACTTTACAGGCAGTCTATAGACAAAACAGCGCCAGATATGAAAACACTAACTATCCAGAACTCTGAAAACGTAAATGCAACTAGTGGCACTAGAGTGACTTTAGTCTCTACTACTTCAGACATGGTAACTACACTAGCGAAGGCAAATTTATTGGATGAGAAAATCTTTTGTTTCAACTCCCAGTGCAGCAGGTGAGACTATTAATGGTTTTACTAATCTGAAACAAATCAGTGTGAGAAGTATTTCACAGACTACTACTTTCAGTTCTAAAGGTATGTAAGCTACACCTGAAGGTACAGAACCATCTGGACTGGGTGAATACTCATTACAGCAAAATTGATAAAGCAAGTCCTGTTAGTGAATAATCTGGCATTTGATATAGCACAGCAACTTTGCACTACACAGCTTCAAACTATGAATTAAAAATCTGCTTGTTTTTTCCATTACAGCTTCAAACTGTGAACCATGAGATAGGTGATGCAACCTCAGATCAACAGGCTCAGCAAAACAATGAGATACAACACTCTTCACTCCTTTCTGTCTATTTGGAGCTGGCAACTTTACTTAAAAAGAAACTGCACAAATGGGGCCAGCTGAACTGATAGTTCTGGTTTAATTCCTACCCACAGAAAAAATAAAATCTTGCACAGTGTCATAAAAATCAGCAAGTCTGTTAACCTGGCCTCTTTCTAAATTTTCAGGATTTGTCCTCTGAGGTAGTACAGAACAAACCCTCATTTGTCAGGATTAGGAAAGTTCTTAGATTCACAGGTAGGTACTAGGCTATCTGCCCAAGGGTATTTATAAGCCTAGCCAGAATGTGTCAGCTTTCGCCGCCCCACTGATTAATTAACTGAGCCTCTGTCAATCAGAGCCAATGAAGTGATCCTAGGGGTGTATTTTCTGTTACCCATCCACTCGTCAAGGTTTCTCTTGAAGAGTGTTAGTGAGGGGCTCTGCCTAATGTAGTTAGGAATTTTGTTCCAAAGCATGAGGAGTCTCTGTAACATGAATATATCCCTCCAGCATGTTCTATTTACTGTTGTGGCGAGGTTTAGCTCACTAGAGCGAGTGGCTCGCAGTGACTTGGATTTCTTTAGGTGGAGCATGTCCATCAATTCTGAGTTGGACATGGCTTTGTAAGTCAGGCAGAGATCACCTCTGAGTAAGAAATCTGCGACTGAGTACAGCTGGAGTTTTTCCAGTCGGGCTGCATAGGACATATGGTTGAGGCCAGTAATCCTCTTGGTGAGGTACTTTTGTGGTCTTTCCAGCTGTTGGAAGTGTCGTGAGGTTTTTCCCAAATGGGGCATTGTACTCTATGATGGGTCTGATGAGTAACAAGTAGAGGGGCACTATAACCTCTATTTCTAGATGCGAACCCTTTAGTAATTAGATGGGCTACATAGAAGGATTTCCTAACTACTTTGGCAATATGATTGTCAAAGGAGAGATTACTATCTACCTGGGTTCCCAGATCTCTTATTACCTCTTCTGTATTAAGGGGGCTGCCACCTATGTGCTAATTCATGGGTGTTTTGTTTTTCCCAAACGGGATGGCTATGCATTTTTTGGCATTTAGCTTGAGACCATGACTTTGACACCAGGTGTCTGTCTCAGTAAGGCCCTTTTGGAAAATGTCCGTGTCAGCTGGAGAGTCAATTATGGCTCCCAGTTTGCAGTCATCGGCTAACTTGGTTAACCATAGTCCTCCTGTGTTTGCCTGTACTTCTGATAAGTATATGCCAAACAGTAGGGGTCCCAGGACTTGTGGGACACCACTTGTGACTGGTTTAGAGTCGGTCCTGGAGCCCACTGTTCTTACTGTGTGAGTTCTGTCTGTAAGCCAGTTGGCAACCCATCTCGTGATGTAGGAGTTTATGTTCAAGTTGGTGAGTTTTTCTATAATTCCTGAGTGGGGGATGGTGTCAAAAGCCTTGGCGAGGTCAAAGTAGGCTGTGTGAACTACCTTCCCCTCATCTATGGCCTTGGTGACTGTCTCAAAGAAGTCAACCAGGTTTAGTAGGCATAATCTTCCCTTAACAAAGCCAAACTGGGTCGGGTCAAGTGTTTGGAGGTTCCCAATGTCTTTGTTAATGAGTTCCATGATGATGCGCTCCATAGCCTTGCAGACCAGGCTAGTCAGGCTTATGGGGCGACAGTTACCTGGGTCAGTTGAGGCCCCTCCTTTGTGGAGCGTAATAACCGTTGCTGTGTGCAATTCTATGGGCACGTAGCCCATGGAGAGGCTGAGGTTGAACAGTGTGTTTAGGTGGGGAGTTAATTCGTACTGTAGTTCATGCAAGATGCAGCCTGGGACACCATCTGGCCCCACTGATGCTGTGCTTTTGGCTTTTGAAAGGGCTGTTTTCACCTGTGCGTCTGTGATTTCCGGGACACTACACTTTTCCAGTAATGTTGTGGGCCCTTTTGGGGGTGAGAGGAGGGTGAAGTTTGCACTGAATCTATCTGCCAGGATGTTGGCAATATCAGTGGGTTCACTAGCTCGGAGCATATCTGCAAGTTGCCACTTAGATTCTTGACATAAGCTAAAGAAGGCTTTGTGGTTATCTTTCGAATCCTTGGCTATTTTTCTTTCGAAGTTAGCCTTGGAGGATTTTATGAGGGACCTTAGTTTCTTACTGATACTATCAGGGATAGCTTTCCTTCTTGGGATTTGCTTTTTTTTTTCCTGAACTAGCTTCCTCCTTCTTGTTCTCTCATAACAAAGTACAGGTTTATATTTCCAGCAACATTACAGTTTATTAACAAATGTAGTGAGTTTTCGTTTCAGTCATCCAAAGAGGCTAAATCAGAGTTTAAAGTCTTATGATCTTACGCAGTAAAACTATTACAGGAGTCCCTGGTTTGTTTTTTTCCTCAAACGTAAGATGTACTCTACCAAACTAATTACTTTACATGTATTGTTTCCTTTTACGTCTGTGGTTTCTGGGGAGAGGTGATCGATCGCCTGCAGGTGTCTAGGAGTTTAAGTGTTTCTTCTTTCTTTCCAGCCAATGCTTATTAAGATTGCCCCTTTCAATATAAACTGTGCTGATCACCCCATTAAAAGAAGAAGCTAAGTTACTACATAGTGAAAATATATGGTTTCCTGGAACTTGAGGTTTTACTTTTGTGTCAACAGTTTTCATGTCTTTTTAAACAAGGGATTCCACCCAATATCAATCAGTGTCAGAGTAAAGTTAGGAACATTCTTTTTCCAGAAATTCACCCACTTTATTATTAGTGTAGTTCGTTTCAATACTATCTTACCAAAAGTAAGTGTACGTTGGCCAAAACCACTTTACACATACACAATGTTTTCCAAGAGGGTGCTAATAATGTCATTTTCAGTAACACTGCGTCTTCATGCTTTAATGGCAACATGCTGCCATCAGCCAGCGGTGTAGACACTTTTTCAGTTTGTACACTAAGGTCTAATGCTGCTGCTGTTGCCCCCCCCCCAACACACATCATACAGGTTACCGCAACCCGACAATGATCAGTATCCACACACCTCCATGCAAGCAGGGGTGCAGCCAGAAAATCCTGGTTTGTACTCATGAGCGCTTAATGCTGCCCCCTCCAACCATCTCTCATTACAGGAAATGGCCATATCTCTCAAAATGTTGCCTCCCCATCATTTAAATGTCTGCATCATTTTCAGCTATTCCCTGTATTAAATGCATCATTTTAGATTAGCAGTCCTCTATAAAACCAAACCGTGCACCTCTTATTGGAGGCATTAATTTAGACAAGGCCTCAGTAAACCCCAAGGTATTCGATTGATTAGAAAAGTGTACGAAGAGCATGCCTGGCTACACCCTTGCATGCAATCTACAGTAACATTCTATGCACAACTCCAAAGTCTTTAATTGTGAAGAAAGTTGTAGAAATAACGACTACTCTTTCCAGCCGTCCACACAAAATAAATCATACTCCTGTGCATGACTCTTAGAAGGGTCAGTTTTATGCTAAGTAGAGTCAATGGAAAAGTTCTCTACTAAGCCTGTGTCAAAATACACTTACACAGTGTGAGCTATTGGGAATGCAAAGATCCCCAGAAGCTCCGAAAGGCTAGATAATATGTAAAGCATAATACAAAATGTCAGAACGTACCACTAAATGCACATGAACTAACGCTTTTGCAGCCAGTCTTGAAAAGGCCTTCACGTCACTCTCCAAGATTTCATTTTAAAACTTTAGCATAACAACTGACCACCATGGTACACCACAAATCTAGGTCATCAATTTTGCCCTCAGAGCTTTTACTGGAGCACACTTCTGAATGACTCCACAGCTTTAGCCAATCAAAACATGTTCAAGACAAAACAATATATTTTGGTAGGGAAATGCACAGGATTTTTACTTCAGACAAAACAAGAACTTACTACACATTCTGGACGTTAGTTGTACACCCTCTTTTGTGCAGAAGTCAGATAGCCTCTAGTAGAAACCAAAAGTTAGAGAAATATTCTGTTACTACTAAAATAACCAAACACATCTCATAATGTTTACATTAAACTGTAGCGCACATCACAAACTACACACACAAAAAGAAAAATAATTAGTTGAGATACTTTGTAAATTTAAATCACAATGACTCACAGCGGAAAAAGGCTACACAGTCCTTTATGTTGTGCTGTTATTCCCCTCCCCCCTCCAAAAAAATGGCATTCCAGCAAAATACTCAAAAGAATATCATCAAATATAAAGATAATGCAGAACATACAGAAACAATATACGCACAACCAAAATCAACACTATTGTAACTGCATGCAAAATAACAAGGAATCTCATAAATAATCAGCTTGTGAGCACCTGCACACTCACACGAACACACACACACAGAAATAAATACAAATAAACTGGCATTGTGAATTCAGCTTTCAGTGTAGTTATTTAAAGTTGAAATGATTTCTTTGGAAGCTGAATTCCTGATGAGAAAAACACATTACAAAATATATAATTTCTAGCTAAATAACCATAACAACCATATCCCTTTCACTACAGACATGCTCTGTACAGTGTTGGTCAGTCCAGGAGGATTCTTTGTGATCCCACTCATATTCTTGCTTTTAAACTCTCAATGGAGGTGGACACCATATGTGCTGTCCCAGTCAGGTCAGACTGTCTCTCCAGACAGGGGTTCTATGGTGTCCTATCTTACCTGTCCCTAGTTGGGGCCTACACATTATCCACCCACTACCAGCTTCTCATCATTCTGACTAAAAGCTGTAGGGTTAATTAGTTCTAGCATGACACTATCACCCACTGGTGGCTAATGCAGGCATCCACATCATAGTGGGGACATCATACTTTCATGCCTGCTCCTTGACAGCTACCAGTGTGAACTTGGGATCACCAAGCCTATGTCTAGCGATCACATGGCCACTTCCTACATTCAAGCAGAAAGGTCTGCCAGGACCATCTCCCTCATCTCCAGGGTCAGAAAGCTAAAAAGCAGTTTTTTTCCCTCATCCCTCAGCCCTGGCTGTTCCAGCATACAAACTAATTAAACTCATGTTCTCTAAATCATATTCAAAGCTTTATCCCACTGTCACACAACCTACATATGGGAAAACACTGCAGTGATACATTGATGTTTACTGACTTTTAGGGTGGCTTTACAAGAAGTTAAGGACACGAGCTGCATTATTTGACCAATCATCTTGATCCACAGATGCCATTGGTCTGACAAGTAGGATTAGCACAGGAGTGGTTCAGTGGCTGGTGAGATTCAGAATGGTAGTACACCTGAGTGAACCTTTTCACTGCTTCAAACAACTGCAACACTTCACTTTTTATTTAATTTAATGCCATTTTGTTCTTTGTTTGTGAATATGAGGTTAGCTCATGCTAAAAAGATATTGTTAAGAGTTTGCTGAACAGCGGTGTCCATTTTAGAGTTTGTTGGACAGTAGTAACCATTTCACAGTGAAAAGTTACAAAGCAGCTCAGTCCACACCTTGCTATGTACAGGAAGCTAGCCACATATTAAGTGGAGTTGAAGAATCACATGGTTGTGTTGTCCTGCTCTGTCTACATTCCGTAAAGGGTATAGGATGTGATCATACGTAATGTAGCAGAGCTAAGCAGATATGCAGCATATTAATAATTGCACTAACTGCGAAATTAGTAATCTAGGTGAGACATAATAGGCTGGATGCATACTGCTTCACACTGGATAATATTTAACCCTGTTAGTAGTATACATTTGCGAAAGGGTTTATATACTATACCGAGAATGAGCAAATAATCACATCCTGATACAGAAAAATTGAACCTTAAACTGGAAACGTACTCCATTTTTTTTCTTTTCACAAATAACTATGACATTTATATGCAAAAGATCTCTCAGCCTCTGAAGAAAAAACACCCTCGAAGGTCACAGATACTCACCTGGGACCTCACACTGATATCTTGGAGTAAGAACTTACTGTGCAGCCAACATCAGTCACTTGTAAGCCTCCCTCCCACCACCAAGTTATTGACGACTCTGGATGCTCTAGGTTACAGGATATTACAGGTTATCGTCCAAGTAGCCAATAAAGCTAAACCAAACTGCAAGCTACTTTTGACATGTTAACTCTTTGGGTGCTTGTAACTTCACAGTGCCTTAAATTTGCTGCACCACAATTTTGTTTCTCCTGTGACACTCGTGCCCTGGCCCAGCAATCAAGGAGCCTCAATCCTCACCACTAACACCAGTGAGGGGCACCTCATATAGGAGGAAAGGATAAATACACACAGTAAAGTACAATTTCCCTTAAGAGCACACAGAGATCACAGTCAGTCCAGGGCTGGTCGCTCCCTTGCTCTTTAAGTCCCCAATAAGACTCCCCACTGGCACTGGCGCAGCTATAGGGTCCTGATCTCAGCCTAGTGGGCAAGCTAAAGCCTCCAGCACCCTCTCTTTCCAACCAGTGCTTCGTGTCCTTGCCCAAATAGCTGACACACACACACACACACACACACACACACACACACACACACACACACACACACACACACACACACACACACACAGAAGAGTTTATACAACCACGCAGACACTCCTGGGGAGCGCTGGCACAGGTTCTCCAGCTGTGCCCCTTTTTCCCCAGACTATACTGTAGTATCAGCTGCCACCACCATTAATATTTATCAGCTACTTAAAGGCCCTTAAAAGGGTGTCCAGATATTACAGTGCAATATTATTATCCAATTGGTAGTATAACTAAACAGTCAAGGCTTATTAGAGTGACTTGGTACAGGATCACTATATACATGCAATGTACTCTTACAGCTTAACTTATCTCTATACAAAACAGCCACAGTTGAAAGGTTTTAAAATATTTAATAATAAATAATAAAAACACAAGACAATACTTTTTACTACTCAGTGCTAGTCAAAAGAGTTCAGAGATCACAGAGAAATACTTAAAATAATTCAGTAGTACAGTTCTGACATCACAGAAAAACACTTAGAAATAGCTAGAAACTAGAAAGAATAGACTAAGATAAAACAAACGTATAAGATAAACTTACATATAGAGCAAGACAGTGCTAATGAGTTGGAGAGTCGAGACAAAAGTGCTTAATGCTCTCTGATTCTCTGTTTTTAAAATCACATTCCTGGTTCACATTACATCATTCTTCACACTTCCCTGGGTTCCCAGGCTAACAGAAACTACATTTACATTCTTCACCTCTGGGCAGAAACCAGAGCAATAAAGGACATTTATGCATGCAAATTCTGGCCATTAACTCTGGCCTTAAAACAATAGCAAGAATTCCTTCATCTAGACTGGCCAGAGCCGTGTTTACATCAAAGGGTCACAACATGCTTTACTTGGTCAGTACAGTGCACTGTTGTACTGTTGTTACATTATTTTCTAGTTCCACAGGTAACACTATTTTTACCTTTTAAGACAACAAGCCTGTGGTTTACATTAATGTTTACAGATGACAGAATTATCTCTAAAATTCTATCTGGCTAGGCTGGCAGCCTTCACCCATCTTCACCCAATCTTCACATACCCCGTGGAGAACTCAAGCTAGTTTTTCAAGTGACCCTTGAGAAACACTGGTTGAGGGAGTTAGGTCTATCTGAGTAATCCTTACCCCATTCTCTGTCTTGAGAGCCCATCTGCATTGGCATTGCTAATCCCACTGCGGTGCTGCACGGACATATCATATTCTTGCAACCCCAGGCTCCATCTTAGCAACTTGGCATTTTGCTGGCTGGCCCTGTTTAACCATATTAGGGGGCTGTGATCTGTCATAACAGTGAATTTCCTTCCATACAGATAAGGCTGAAGTTTCTGCAGTGCCCACACTATGGCTAGACATTCCTTTTCTACAGCTGCATAGCATTCCTCCCTGGGTTGGAGCCTATGACTGAGATAAACTACAGGGTGCTCTTCTCCCTCTGAAGAAATAGCCCCCACCCCATGGTTCGAAGCATCCACCTGCACAACAAATTCTTTGCTGTAATCTGGACTGGCTAACACAGGGGGTCCTCCCAAAGCTTCCTTAAGCTTCAGGAATGCCTGCTCACATGCTAAGATCCACACTACCTTATCTGGCCTGTTCTTCCTTGTCAGGTCTGTGAGGGGAGCAGCTATGGTACTATAACTGGGGACAAACTTTCTGTAGCACCCTGCTGTCTCTAAAAATACCCTCACCTGCTTTTTAATAACAGGTGCAGACCATGCCTGAATGGCTTCCACTTTGGCATGTTCTGACCTTATCTTACCACTCCCCACACTATGTCCTAGGTAGGAGACCTCTGCCATACCCACCTCACATTTGCTCGGCTTAATGGTCAACCCTGCCCCCTGTAGTCTGCTCAGCACCTCTCTAACACTAGGAAAGCAAGGGCAAACCCTCCTGCTAGGATATGATCTACCAGCCTCAGGAAAGTTGCTGGGGCATTTTTCATCCCAAAGGGTATCTTTGTGGACTCATACAAGCCAAATGGAGTCACAAAGGCTGACTTCTCTCTAGCACTGGGAGTCAAGGGCACCTGCCAGTAACCCTTGGCAAGATCAATGAGTGTAAGACACTTAACCCACCCAGCTGCTCTAGGGCCTCATCTGTCCTAGGCATGGGGTAAGCATCTGACTCTGTATGACTATTTAATTTCCTGTAGTCCACACATAACCTGGTGTTGCCATCCTTCTTTGGCACCAGCACCACCGGGGAGGCCCATGGACTGTTGGACTCTTGAATCACACCTAGTTCCAACATCTCCTGTATCTCCTCCTTCAGAGTCTGTTTGACTCTCCCATGCACTCTACAAGGGGCCTGCCTAATAGGCCTTTGGGCTCCTGTATCCACCTTGTGCTGCCCCAGGTGGGTGTACCCTGGTTTCCCAGTGAACATGTCCCCAAATTCCTGCAACACTGCTCAGACTTCTTGAACCTGGGTTGGAGACAGCTGCTGGGACATTGCTACCCCTTCCACTGATGCGTCAGCCCGAGCCTCACTGAAGTCATCAGTCCCCAGATCTCCCTCAGACTCCTCCTGCAATCCACTGCAAATCCTCAGCACAAGGGCCTCCCTTACCATGGTAAGGTTTCATCATGTTAACATGGTACAATTTGTGCTCCTGCCTTCTGCCTAACACTTCCACCATGTAGTTAACATCACTTACCTTTCTTACCACCTTGCAGGGTCCCTCCCAAACTGATTGCAGCTTGTTGTGTCTGACAGGAATGAGAACCATTACCTGCTGCCTCACAGCATACTTGCTAGCTTGAGCATTCCTGTCATACCACACCTTTCTCTGTTGTTGGGCTTCTGCCAGGGTTTTCCAGGGCCAAGCCCATGAGGTCCCTGAGCCTTGTCCTGAGGTTTAGGACGTATGCCACAACAGACTCCTTGTGAGACTAGCACTCATCTTGAATTAAATCTAGAGGTCCCCTCACCCTATGCCCATACAGCAACTCAAAGGGTGAAAAACCTGTGGATTCCTGGGGAACCTCTCTGTAAGCAAACAGATGGAGCAAATTTTTGTTCCACTCCCTCTTAAACTGATCTGCAAATGCCTGTAGCATAGTCTTGATTGTAGAGTTTAACATTTCAACAAGACCATTAGTCTGGGGATGGCAGCGGGTGCTCTTCATGTGCTTCACCCCACAGGACTTCCACAAATACGCCAGCAGGTCTGACATGAAATTGGCGCCTCTGTCAGTTCCGTAGTTCTTTTGGGAAACCTACCCTGCTGAAAATCTCCAAAAAAGCATTTGCCACCTTCGCTGCTGCAATGGAGGACAAAGCCACTGCCTCAGGGTATTGCGTAGCATAATCCACTACCACTAGGATATACTTTTTCCCTGTAGAACTTGGGGTACTCGACTCAATATCCACAGCTACCCTCTGAAATGGCTCCTCAATCACAGGCAAAGGCATCAAAGGAGTTCTCACCTTGTCTCCTGCCTTGCCTACCTTTTGGCACTGCTCACAGGTCCTGCAGTACCCTGTTACATCTCTGCAAATTCTAGGCCAATAGAAGTTCTGCATAATATGCCTCTTTGTATGTTTTATGCCCATATGACCTGCAAAGGGAATATCATGGGCTATGGCTAGAAGCGCCAGACGGTAGGCTCTAGGCACTACCAAATGCTGTACTCTCACCTTCTAACCCTCCCTCAGGGGTCCACTCTCTGTATAGTAACCCTTTGCCCCAGTATACAGATTCCCCCTTTCCTTGAGAATCAGGTACCTCCCTAGCTACCTGTCTCAGGCCTTGCAATGTAGGGTCTGAAAGCTGAGCCTGTCTCAACTCTCTCCTTGTAACCCTTCCAAGCTCCCCTTCCAAAGGAAGTCTGGCATCTTCGGATAGTGGTGCCTCACTGTCAGCCTGGGTACTACTACTCACCTTTACCTTTGCAGTCACTCTGTCCAAGGGACCTTCAGTACCCCGAAGCAGTTGTGGCTCACATTCAGTCTCACTGCTACAGGGTAACTCCCTCCCTGAAGTAACCACCTCACCAGTCCTGGCTGCAAGTATGCAGTCTGTCTGGGTCTCCCCCAGGCTACCAGACTTACCTGCTTGTCTCCAAGCCTGACTGTGTGTAACTGCACAAGCACATGGTACTGCACTATCAAAATCATTCCCTCTCAGGACATCTGCAGGTATATCCTCAAAACACACCAACTTGCTGGCTTCCTTTTCCACCCTCCCAGTCCAGGTGAACCCTAGCCAAAGCTATGTGGAATGGGATCCCTCCTAAAGCACCGACTGGAGTAGACTGCCCAGGCAAGTAGTGCTGCTCTATAACCACTGCTGCCCACCATGGGTTCTTTTAGACCCATGAGCAGTACTGGGGGGGTCCTTTCCTGTGCAGGGCTGCCCTGCTTGCCAGGTATAGGTCTCCCTTCTTCCCCAACTGATCTGAAGTAGCACATTGCATCAGCTAACCAGATCCTCATGTCCTCAAGCAAAGTGCTAAGGGCTTGTTCCCTTCACCAAAAGGTCTGCCAGCCCTTCAAAAGTGGTGACCTGACATCCACTCACCCACCTATGGAAATAAGTGCTCAGTTCAGCAAAATATTCACACACACACTTTAATCCACCTTGTGCCTATGCTCACAAAACTTTTTCCTATACGTTTTAAGTGTTAGCTTAAACAATTCTAACAAGTGATTTTAACAGCAGTATAATCAAAACATGCAACGTCAGACATTTTTGACAAAACAGTTACAACTTTACCATGGAGTAAGGGGGTCAGGAACTGTGCCCAGAGCCTTTGGTCAACACTATACTGTTTGCATACCCTCTCAAACATATGAATGAAACTATCAAAATGATCCCCCTCTTTAAACTGAGGAAGAAATTTACTGACCTTTTGTGCTTCTGGGGTCCAGTTACTCCCTTCCCCATTACCTCCATGACTCTGGCGAAGAGTCAGCATTTCCCTCTCAATGCTTCCTCTGCTGCTCCTTTTCCTCGGCTTCTATTTCCAAATGCCTAACCTCCAACTCAAGCCTCTTTAGCTCCAGATGGATTTTTAAGTCCTCTGCAGAAAGGTTGAGCTGTCCATTCTCTGAGGGTATCATATCTCCACTGCAAGTCTGATTGTCCTCCTAGTTGCTGTTTTCTGATGCAGCTGTAACCAAGGCTGCAGTAAGGTCTGCCTTAGTCAGGTTTCCATGCACCAGTTCCCTAGCCTAGCACATCTCAGCCAGCTGGCTCCTTGTCAGCTTTCCATACTCCTCTGCTGACATGTTGCCTGCTCACCCTGACGAAGTAAGCTAACAAAAGAAATAAAACAACTGTGATCTGAAGTTTGAGTATTCACTGCGTGGCTGACTTAAAGTACAAAACACCTTCAAAGCTCACTGTACACAAGCTGCAGGAATTCACTCTGCCCACACCACTACAAGCCAATTAGCATTTGCCAACCAATTAATATGTGGTGTGGATATCCTACCACTGCCAAACAATTAATATATGACACCCATGCCCTGGCCCAGCAATCAAGGAGCCTCAATCCTCACCACTAACACCAGTGAGGGGCATCTCATATAGGAGGAAAGGATAACAAATACACACAGTAAAGTGCAATTTCTCTTACACACACACACTTTGAGAAGAGTTTATACAACCATATAGACACTCTTGGGAAGACTGGCACAGGTTCTCCAGCTGTGTCCCTTTTTCCCAGACTATACGGTAGTACCAGCTGCCACCACCCACTAATATTTATCAACTGCTCAAAGGCCCTTAAAAGGGTGTCCAATTATTACAGTGTAATATTATTATCCAATTGGTAGTATAACTAAACAGTCAAGGCTTATTAGAGTGACTTGGTATAGGATCACTATATACATGCAATGTACTCTTAGAGCTCAACTTATCTCTACACAAAACAGCTACAGTTGAAAGGTTTTAAAACATTTAATAAATAATAAAAACACAACACAATATTTTTACTATACAGTGCTAGTCAAGAGTTCGGATATCACAGAGACATACTTAAAATAATTCAGTAGTATAGTTCTGACATCACAGAAAAACACTTAGTCTAATCTTTCTAGTTTTTAGCTATTTCTAAGAGAAAACACAAGTCTAAGATAAACTTGCATACAGAGCAAGACAGTGCTGATAAGTTGAATAGTAGAGGCAAAAATGCTTAATGCTCTCTGATTCTCTGTGTTTTTAAAATCATATTCCTGGTTCATATTACATCATTCTTCACACTTCTCTGGGTTCCCAGGCTAACAGAAACTACATTTACATTCTTCACCTCTGGGCAGAAACCAGAGCAATAAAGGACATTTATGCATGCAAATTCTGGCCATTAACTCTGGCCTTAAAACAATAGCAAGAATTCCTACATCTAGACTGGCCAGAGCTGTGTTAACATCAAAGGTCACAACATGCTTTACTTGGTCAGTAATGTGCACCATTGTTACAATATTTTCCAGTTCCACAGGTAACACTATTTTTACCATTTAAGACAACAAGCCTGTGGTTTACATTAGTATTTACAGATGACAGAATTATTTCCAAAATTCTATCTGGCTAGGCTGGCAGCCTTCACCCAATCTTGACATCTCCCATCTTAATTGCTGTAGGACAGGGCACGTTGCACATAAAAATGCATCTGTAAGTTTTAGATTTGCCTGCATATGCCTTCCAAAAGATCATGTTTACTTCAGGGATTCACAAACATCTTCATAAGGTTCAATCCCAACAATTATGGCAAAGTGAAGTTATAACACTGAAGTATAACTACATGACACATCACTGTTACCCTGTAGAATCTTGAACTCCACTGATATACACTAATTCTAGTCCAGACAATGACAGCACAGTCATTGACCCTGCTAATGATAAAAGCAAAAAACATGGCCTGTGAATAGTCTACAATAATGCCAGGAGTATACATAAAGTTCATGCCCTGCACAGATGGTGTGCATTTTATCAACTCGACAGAATCAGTTCTAGAAACATTGTTATTCTAGTCACCCACCTGTAACTGTGTCTCTCTTCCTGAATACAACACACAAGCATAGAAGAGTACATGAACAAGTGAAGTTGCTATGCTCGGTCAGGCTCTGTCAGGATACTCTATCCCGCTTCCTAGCTAACTTACAAATTCACATGAAAAAGCCATTAGATTTAAAGATCAACATCAGTTCAGCTAAACTGCTGTCTGTATCCTACACCAAGTCTATACTTGTTTTGGGGGATTTCACCTTGGACTAGAATCTGTATCACCTTTATTGTCATGTTGCACTTCAGTTTTGCAACTTCACCGAATTGTTCATTGCAACCTGTACTTCTAAAATATCAGGTCTTAAGTGTATCTACGAGAAGATACTTGTCAGTAACTCAAAAACATCTCTCATATAACTATCACTGCATATGTCATTAATGACAGTCTCTCAACATTTGATGTTGCCCTCAAATCCACTTAATGCTCATCTTTATAGAAGCTCCCCTTGGGCATAAAGCAATTTCTCATTGGAACTGCTCAAAAATGATCCACTTCACAAGAAAGGAGTAAGAGGAATTAGACTTCACTATATTACAGCCTCTACCAAAGACTGATGACTGACAGACTGTTCATGAGCTATCACAGCACTACTTGTCATGGTGACCTGCTCAAGCTCATGACCATTAAAAACCTAGTAAAAGCTGACTTTCTAGCCCGCTGAAAGGAATACATCATGCCAACAACCTGCAAAATGTTTGGATAGCTAGTGACCAGCTCCTCCACTCCCAGACACACACACATCTTTTTGTTTCTTTCATCTTTGTGACCAGAAGATCACTCAGGAATTAAACATTTCAGTGATGAAGTTCAAAAACTACAGACAATCCCAAGACTTCCCCTACTAGGCCCAGCAATCCTGACCTCTAAGCCCTCCAAGTACCTCAAGAAATTAAAACCAAAATTGACTATGGACACTCATCTTCTGAGGACCAAAAGACCTGTGCTTATTCCATGCTCCATCCAGTGACCATGCCTATCAAAAGATCCACTAAAGTAATTCAACTGCAGGTATGCAGGAAGCAAGCTTTAACTGTACCACTACACCAAGGTGGATTCCCTACTGTGATAAATAAACTCTGGCCAGTTCAAATAATTTAAATTCTCTTCCCAAAATAAAGAAATATATGCAGAAAAAACCCAGAACACCTATTCAGCATTATCACAATCTCCGATAACCAGCATCATTTTAGGCTACATCATGGAACTGGCACTGCCTTGCCTGACTTGGTAGAATAGCCAATATGAAGCCTTTATTTATTTGAATTTGTTAACCAGGATAGAGCACCTACCACTAATTGTCAACTACAGTCTTGGGCCATGGAAAAGTACAGCAATGAAATTAATTTATACAATATAGAGTGTCAATGCAGTACAATGTGTATAACAAGAGTACTGCAACAATAAGGTAAGTACAGTTAAGCACCCAGTAAGAGAAATTCTTTACATGATATGGCTGGCTGAACTTGAAATGAGCTTATGCATTATGGAGAAGTTACATACACTACAGAGAAGAGGGTCTAATCTTAAGGTAAATATGATATACAGTTAGAATAAATATAGACAGTAAGAAAGTTATTAGTGACAGAATAAGTTGTGCTTGGGTAATGTAACTGGGGCATATCACTGGCATTTAGCAAGTTTCAGAAGACGAGTTTAAGTTGTGTCCAGAAAACTGGGTATGATGACACTTCTTTGAGATAGGAGAGAATCGATTCCAAAAGTTTGGGGCCAAGAACAGAGAATCAGTGATCTGTGCACTGAGGCTTGGTTTTTAGGGCTAGTAGTAGTAAGGTAACTGAAGTGTCAAGATTCCGGAGATTGTAGAACTAGGGTTATTAGCTTAGCTTTTAAGTGGGGAAAATGTTTGGTCGTATACAAGAGTGAATAGCTGGCAGCCTAATAGGATGTCAAGTTCTCTGCTTGACTAGTTCTTGCCTTTATAACACAGTGTCTCATTCCAGGCTCATGAAAGTACTGCACTGTCTTGGTCTCCCACCAAGTGCAAGAAGATGGTGTACTGATGAATGTCCAAGAAGATGGTGTACTGATGAATGTCCAAAGGATGCATGCAATTACAAAATATACAGAGGTATAGCTTCTGTCACCCAGAAAATGTTAGTGTGCCCCAGGTCTCTGGTTTAAGGCCTCTTGCATTCACTATTTTTTTGTGAATGATGTGGTCAAACACTATAGACAAATCAATCTGGCAAGTGCACAATTGTTTTAGCAGACTACTGAACAACCTGCTAGTATAGAACTTCATGCCTGCATCCATTTTCTTTACTAAATCAAGGATTAACTATTTCTCTCGATCATTAATTCCCATTCCAGCCATGGACAACAACTTAGCCCAGGCCACTATGACCACAGACCCTATTATCCCAAAGACAGGTATTACTACACTCAATTCAATTGTCATTGATTTAGTCTTAAATTCCTTGGATGTATAACAGATAACCAAATGAAGTTTTATCTGTATGCAAGGATGTTTTTACAAAATCACACAAAGCTTGGCAAATTATAAGACTGATGCACACCTTACTTACACACACAAGAGAAGAGCAACCACTGCAGGTTCCCATCTCTACACTCTTCTCTCATATATTCTGTGCATCCTATTACTAGTCTCATTTATTTATTAATTAATTCATTCATTCATTCCATATTCTCTGAAATAAATTTGAAGAGTCCTATCTCAGGATCTCTGATGGCCTTCAGCAAACCAGGAATAGATTCCATCCCTGTCTCTGAAACACATCGACTGGCTACAATTTAATCATCATCTAGCTGTTGTACATTTGCATTTCACTCAAACTCCTTTAATCCACCAACTCTTCCTCATTACGTGATGCAGTTACTTGGATATCCCCACTTAAACTTAAAGTGTGAGGGAGTCATCTAGTCAGTATACTGAAACCCAAAGACAGATTTTGTGACTTCTGGTTCCCTACCATGATCAGCAAACAGTGAACTCTTCAGCAGACATCCTCACATTAGGTGTATTCCTTTCAAAAAAAAAATATTTGGAAGCCAAGACCATTTATATAAATACTGGATAAGAGATTATGGCATTATGTAAGCTTAAACCTTCCCTCACAATCGTTTGTATTTCTACTAGCTGTCATTTCATATCCATCCATGCTCATCCACAGTCTTTCAGAGCTGATTTATAATATATGGATTACCCTTATGCTAATACCTCTGCACAGCACCATCATTTTACCACACTGATGCGGCTACATCACATGAAATATAATCTCATTAACTACTGTTCTCTATATATCTTATACTGCCATACAGAACATCACACACTTCTCCACTCATGCACAATGTTTTGTATTGATGGACTATATTGTATTGCCTGTAAAATTACTGTATATCTACTCTTTTAAAATAATTTACAAAAGCAGCTTCATATTTGTTTTGTGCTATGTTTAAATAGTACTCCAGTGAAAATGGACCACTCAGCTGGACATATTCCCAGTTAAGAAACAAATAGTAATAAATGTGGAACCGCACTGCTGGCTATGCAGTAATTTGTACTTTTGTGACTTGTCTTTGCAACCTTGTATTCCTTTAGTAATGTAAGAGTCTGGGAAGGAATGAGCAGAGTCACCAGATCTGTGGTAACACATCCATCTTCTTCCTGCAGTGAACTATCAAAAATCAACTCAGTACAGCTTTTCCAGTCTCCTCAACATTCAAAGCAGGGTTTAGGCCAATGCAGATTACTCTGATGTGGGCACAGCTAATGTTGTGTGCAGCTAGCTTTAACAAAGAAGTTAGCCAATACTTAGATTTTACTAATGGCCTTACGACGCATTACAAGTTACTACATCTTCAACAGCTACAGGTCTTCTTCAAATTCACTACCATAGGTACTGATAACATGTAATTAGTGATACCTCTCAACTGTACAGATTTTCCCAGAATGTCCAGATTTTTGCCTCATATTTTTGGTCTGTTCCTGATAATAATTGTGTTTTTTGGCAAATCACTGGGATAATCTAAGGATTAAAGTCACTAAATAATGACATGCATTTGAGATTCAAACTTCATATTCTTCAGAAAATGAATGTCAACACAAATCCTGTTATTTTAGCAACTTTAAGTTTATAAGAGCAATATTTAAAGTGTGTCCGTATTTTTGGTCCTTTGTCTCCCCATAATCTCAGGCTTTGTACAGAGTTCTTGTGATAAGAGGTTGAGAGATATGGAATTACAAAAATGCCAACTTGCAGTCTAGCTTTTTTTTTGTTTGTTTAAATAGGCATTGGGCAGGGAGCAGAGGGTATTTTTGCTAGCCTGGTAAACCCTTTTTTGGTTAATAATACTTGTACAGTTTGCAATTTTAGTTCATGTACTGTAACATATAATGAAAAAAGAACAGTATAATTTTGTTAGACACTTTGCCATTCCTAAAGTTATGCTTTTAAAAACTAAGACATTAAAAGCCAGTTGACCACTTCTGATGCCTCTGGTATAAATACGTATCTATGCAGACATTTAGCCACAGAAGCTAAACAGCATGTGTGTTAAGTGGTGGTAGCATTGAGGGCTGCCCATGGAAGATGTCTCCTTCCTGTGGCACAAAGGCTTGCCACAGGGTAACAATGCTGCATTTAAAGCCAGTCTATAGACAGAGGAGCTAATTTGATAACGGAGATATAAAGTAATGAAACGCAGGTACTACTTCATAGAGGGAGTAGGCCTGCAGGAAGTGATATTGAAAGGGAAAGGATAGGGAGATGCCAATAAAGGAAGAGAAGGATGTATGGATGTGTGAGTGTCTGAGTAATGCTCTGTACATACAGTGAGGACCTGTGCATTGCTTAGTTTAGGATTTTGCTGGAGTAAACAGTGACAAACAGGATAAAGCCTGTGGATTCGTGTAGTGACCATGACTAACTAAGGCAGATTTTTTTAAACAATTAACACATACAAGTTTATATTTAACTAAGCAGTAAAGCAGAACAAAATGTGTTATGATGGCACAATGCAACACAGATGATAATTAGGGACAAGGCAAAGTAGAGTTTTTTTATCCATGAGAGATGACTACCTCAATATGATTCACGCCATGCAACATATCACTTACTGCAATTATAAATATGTCTGTTATTCTCTGGAAAAGTGGATGGAGAGAAAAAAAGCTGTAATAAAATCTAGTTTAAAAAATATCAACATCAATGAAAAAGTGACACTATCTTGGTTTTACATTTTAGGAGCTAGAAAACAGTCTGCTTCTCTGTAAAGCTACTGTGGCCTCCCAACCAGCTATTTACAAATATGCACACTACTCCACACATTTCTTACGCCAAATGCATCCTTCAGCTTACACTATGCCACTTCCCATCTTCAGAATAGTGACTTTCTTGTCACCCCAATTCCATTTTGCTGAATTAAAGAGATGCCTTGTTTGCTTCGTGCAAAAAGCGCAGTTAAACTGGTAAAGTGATTATTCCCACTTCAAAAAAACAGTGCTGATGTAACAGATAAATGCATACATTTTCCCAATAAGGCGGCGTGACAATAAGATCACTCTTCAAATTTAACAAAGAAACCTCACAAATGAAAATTAGCTCATGCACAACTTTCTTTATCTAAAAGGCATATGAGAAAATTATTTAAAGATTTAGAAAGTTTAATTATGAAATTTCTCAGTTTCAACATAAACGAACAAGAAGGATTTGCTCCTAGAAACCAGCTGGCTGCTTAAAATAATTAAGCATGAACAGCTTGGCTTTTTTTGCTACTGAGAAGAAGCTATGCAGTCATTAGAAGACCACAGTCTTGAGCTGAAAACTGCATTTTAATTAAGATAATTTGCATGTTAGTACCACTCAAAAAAGGTTACCAAAGACATTTAAAATCCAGATAAAAAATACAATTTTGAGAAATGGAACACAGAAATCAATGGTCTCAAATCAATGTGAAGCAGTAATGTAGAAAAGTTCCAGCATCAGTACGGTACATGCAAATTTTTAATTTCATAAATATGCTAACCCAACATCTACAGTTTAATGTGATGCACTGCATTACAGCATTTTCAAAGCAATTGCATATGCAGTAAAAACAGCACTAAAGCAAATTGTTCAGCCAAGAGCATAACCATAAAGGTCACTGCTTGCAGCTCCAAGCCTACAATAGTACAGGTACAGTCAATGACAGGATGGTGAAATGACAGAATTTAACAACTGTCAGTCACAGAAACTGATACTAGTAACAGCAAAACAGGAAACATTAAGTGGAGAGACCACAAAACTACAATAAGACCAACAAACAACTTTAGGGAGGCAAACTGGGAATGCTTATACGAAAATGATTAAAAATTGGATTGGCTAGAAAAGGCTCTAAAAGTCCTACACTAAACTTTTGATTGCATTTTTAGAATCATAAGGATTTAACATTCGTGTTATGAAATTCCACAGAATGCAGGCACTACAGCTGTGAGAGGAGGACACATAGGTCAACCTCTAAGGGGTAAAAGTCCTAATGAATCCTAACATACAGGTTCTCACTAGTGAAGCTGCAATAACAGCAGCAGTGTCAGTGGTGTAACAGATATCACAGTTGCCCTTGGTGTCAGAAGACCAGAAGGCTAAGGGTTCTATTTTCACGCCAGCTGACTGGACTGCTGACACTGCAGTGCAGTTCACTGGGGTGTGTTGCACTCGTGCGTATTGTCCTTTGGATGAGATGTTAATCACAAGTGCCATCTGCTTGAGCTGGTAGTAGCACAAGTGGTTGCAAAAGATCCTATGCCATCTATCAAAAAGATTAGGGGAAATTCCCAGATACCCTGGCTAAATTTCCTTAGCAGTACAATTACCACCTTGGGTCTCCCCTAAAGAGAGAACTAGCCTAGAGGGATTAACCCCAATCAACAAAAGGACAAATACAAAATTATTATTATTATTATTATTATTATTATTATTATTATTAATACTACTAATACTTTTCCCTGCTTGTTTATCAAAAGCTGCAACGACTCCTCTTGTGCAAGCCAGTGCAGGGCTTATACCCACAAGAGAAAAGGTATCCAGTGTTACACGACTTGTAGATATGCAAAAATGCAGTTCTTCTGAGCAAGAAACATTGGCTAAGGGCAGGGCAATATGTGGTAGACAAATGCAATATATACAAACAAATGTAAGCAAAAGTGGTAGTAAAACTACATATACCACAGATACAAACAAGTAACTAAGGACAAAATCACAAATACTAGCTCCAAAGTGGGAGAAGGGTCTTGGGAGTGGGTGCCCTTACTGAGATGGTGGCCGCATCCTCAAATATATACTGTATCATATTTCTTCACCAAGGGTCATTGTAGCAGTAAATCCCCTGCAAGGATACTTTTTTTTTTTCAGCATTTAATTTCATAATTTGAAAATGAGCACATATTCCCAGTAGTTTACACCCAGACTCTCAACTGTCCCTATTTTGGAGGAACATTCCTATTTTTAGGTCCGATTCACCCTTGCACAGGATGTCCCAATTTGTGGCAATATGTCCCCATTTTCAGGCATCATTTACTCCTTCACACAATTTTCTGAAAACCCCTCATCGTGTGTTTTTTGAAACCATCTAGTACACAGAAAATCACACAACATGAGTAACATATGGATGACAACAATTTCAAGAAAGAGGACAAGCATTATACATTTCCCTTTTTCTGAAGCAAAAATAGATTACCTTGTGTGGCGGAATTTTGCAATACAGGTCATTAAAGTCTACAGGTTTTACACTGTTGCTTTGATAATGTGCTTATATTTTTCCATCACTTGTTATGTGTTTAAAAAAAACAAAGATTGAGTAGTACCCCACATTCTTACTGCTGCAGAAGCCTTGGCTATATGGGTTACATCCTGCCAAAGATATAACAGTTGTCCAGCTTCCAAACACTTCAAGGCAACTTCCACATGCACAAACTGTCAGGAAGTTCAATCTCACAAAGACAAGTTTGAGCGTCAAACTCTTCAAAGACTTCCTGCCAACAGAGACAGGGAGGATTAGCCCTGAAAAGCAATGCTAAGCAACATAAAAATAAATGACCACACCTTGGCATAAACCCACCAAAAGATGCGGGGGAAGGAGGCAAGGAGCACCTAATGCAGCAGTGATCATTTGAACATCTACGGTCATGGTAACTTTACTTATTCAACTGTTCTATGTTCACCACATTGATCACTGCTGCATTATGGGTAGACTACCCTAGTTTATTACATTTGGAAGGTGGAAGGAGAAGAGTCTGAAACCCTGGAGAACGGTCCTTGCAAAGCCTTATCAACATATTGAGAAGGAGTCAAGCTTATAGTACTTTGTAAAAGTATATACAAAGGATCAGTTTGCAGCTTCAAGAATACTTTTGGAATCCAGCCCTTTCCAAAAAGCCACAGATAAAGCCAAGGCCCTGGAGAGAGGGTCTTGACCCTGCCTGGAATAGTTTTGGTGCGTTAAGTAAAACAAAAGGTAAAGGCCTTAGACAACCAATTGGAAATTGTCTGTTTTAACACAGGTTGTCCCTTCTTACCCTCACAACAAATTAACTTGTTCTGAAGATTTAGTTCTGTCAAGATAGTATCAGAGTTGTCTGTGGACATCCAACGTACAGACTATCCTTTCTCCCTCATTTTTGGGTTCAGGAAAGAAAGTAGGGGAGATGTTTAAAGTAAACTCTGATACCACTTTAGGCATAAAAGGATTAGTTCTCAAAGAAACCCTCTCTCTGTGGAAAATAAGCTAGGACTGACTAACCATAAGTGCTTGTACCTGGGTCCCTTTCTTGCACAGCTCAAAGTAATCAGTAAAATGTTTTCTTTGGGTCAAAAGCCTCAAGTCAGCCAGCCAGGTTAGCTAGCTCAAATGGAGGAAGCATTAGCTTCTCTAATACAAATTTAAGATCCCAAGGAGGGGGTCACTGTTTTATTTTTTTTTCTTTTGGGACCTCTGATGCAAAACCCCTTTCAAAAAATATTTTGACATGAGAATACACTGAAACAGATGGAGGCATGTGCAAACATGCTAAAATGGCTGATAAATGAACCCTGAGAGAGGAGTAAGAAATGCCACACAACAGTAACTCACAAAAATATTGTAAAACCAGAGAACAACTAGCCCTGAAAGGGTGCTGATTATGTTGTTGGCACCAGCTAGAAAACCTCTTCCATTTGTTAGTATAGGATTTTCTAGTCTTCATTAGTACCTGCTACATGTCCTCAGTAAACAGGTGCCTAAAAGGAATTAACTCCCTATCATCTAGACACTCAATTGAAGTTGACAGGTGTTAGGATGCATCAAACACCCCTGCTCTTGTATGAGTAGATCCAGTCTGTTAGCAAACTTGTGATAATTGAACACAGTTGCCTTGGCCAGAAGGGAGTCACCACAGTGATCTTGGGGAATTCCTTCTGAATCTCCAGAATTACCCAGGATATCAGTAAAAAGGTAGAAAAGCATACAGGAATATTCCAGTCCAAGGAAAAGAAAATACATTAGTTTTCAGGCCTTCATGTATGGAATCCTGAAGAAGAATCTTGTCAGCTGACTGTTCACCCAGAAGGCAAAGAGGTCTACTTGTGGAACTCCCCACAGATGGAGCAGATCTTCGAAGAACCCCCAACCTAGTTTCCAATAGTGAGGTTCTGCCCTTGTCCTGCTCAGCTTCTCTGCCACACAGTTTTACTCTAACAGAATAATAGAATGCCTACAGAGTGAGACTGTGCTGTGAAGCTATGTCCCCCAAGCTAATGTGGCTGGTCTGTAGATGGGGTATAACCTAGTTCCCACTTGCTTGTTGACGTACCACACAACTATGATATTGTTTGTAACATCTTGAAGGGGTCCCGAGGCTGAAAGATGATTCAGAGAGTGGAGTGCCTTGCTCAGGGCAAGCATCTCCTATTTTGTGCTCGTGTCTGACCTTGCACATTTACCCCTTCAGAAACTGCTCATCCAGCAAAACCCAAGGTGTCTGTGGTGGCTGCTTTGGAATAGGAAGGGAAAAAAGGAGACCTGGATTTATGGATATCTGTTGTCTCCACAAACTGCACTGGAATCTGAAATGACAAAGGGTGTTGGTGCTGAGACCAACAAAACTTCAGATACTGCTGTATCTTTTTCATGTGGAGTCCTGCCAGGGGCATCATGATATTCACAGAAGCCATGAGACCCAAAATCCTAAAGTATTCCCTCACAGTGTCCATTCTGAGTGGAAAAAACAAGAAATGGATTTAGGTAGAGATCTATTTATCCATGTGAAAGAAAACATTTTTGAATTGCGGTGTCTAGTTGATTTCCTAGAAACACAATTCTTTGAGAAATCAAGAAAGACTTTGGAATGTTCTCTTTGAATCACAGCTTGTGTTAAAGCTCTCTCACCAAAGAGAGATTTTCCAGATACTTTGAAAAAGACTGAAAAAAATAAGCAAGTCATCTAAATATGGAAGAATGTGGGTACCCTGTAAAATGTAATGAGCTATAACTGAAGGTAAGCACTTTATGAACACGCTTGCTACACTGGATAGTCCAAATGGTAAGGCAGAGAACTGATAATGTGAAACAGACAAACAAAGTCTTAAGAAATGCCTGAAGCCTTGATGAATAGGAATATGATAAGCATCTTTAAAGTCTAGTGTTACCAGGAAATTTGAATGAGAAAGAAGAGATATCAGGTTGTGAAGTGACATAATTTTGAATTTGGGCACTAACACAAACAGGTTTAGGAAAGAAAGATCCAGAACTGGTCTCCTAGCATTTTCTTTCCTTGGCACTAAAAACATCCTTGATTAAAATTCCTTTCCCACTTAAGAAAGAACTGGATCTATCACTATAAAGGAAAGGAGGAAACAAGAGAGTCTGGTCTGCATGATGAGGAATTACACCATGGAAAGGAGGAGTTTCCTCCCATTGTCATCTGTAAGCTTGATGGATGATCTTCACAACCCATTTGTCTGAAACAACCTGTTGTGATAAAAAAAGTAGAGATTCACACTTTTTGGAAGAAAAAAAGGGGGGGGGGGACAATCTCTCAATACGTCATTCGGACTTACTGGACTGTCCTGGTTTTGAATTTTTTTCAGAATTCTCTTTGTAACCACCCTTGCCAATTCTTAAACATCTGTTTATCTGCATTTTGTTGAGAAAGTTTATTTTTGTTTCTTTCCAAAATTGCATGAGGAGGAGAATCCCTTGGAAAATTTGGAAAAGATTCCCTGTATCAGCTTACCCCTTTCATTATACGTTTTGATCACCTCTGCAGCCCAGGGGTCAAAACTAAATCTCTATCAAAAAAAGAATTTAAAATCTCATTTTTTTTATCATCTGGGAGGTTCTGAGAATTCAAGAATGCAAACATCTGTGACGCCCCTGCACTGTCCCAGTAAATCAAGGAGCCTCAATCTTCACCACTGGCAACAGTGGGGATGTACACAATGAGAGGATGACAAGTACACACACAGTAAAATGCAATTTCCCTTAAGAGCACACAGAGATCACAGTCAGTCTGGGGCTGTTTTTTCTCCTCTTTCTCCAGATCCCCAATAAGACTCCCCACTGGCACAGCTATAGAGTTGAGATCTCAGCTGACTGGCCAAGCTAAGACCTTCAGCACCCTCTCTGTCCAAACAGTGCTTCGTGTCCCTGGCCAAGATCTGACTGATGTACACACACACACACACACACACACACACACACACACACACACACACACACACACACACACACACCTGGAAAAGGCTGGCACAGGTTTATTAGCTATGCCCCCTTCTGCCCAGACTATAAGGTAGTTCCGACTACCACCAGCCAACTCTTCATCAGCTACTATAAGGCTCTTAACAGAGTGTCCAATCCTACTGTGTAATGTTACTATTATCCAAATGGTAGTCTGACCAAGCGCAAGGCTATTTAGGAGTGGCCTGTATAGTGTCACCATATAGATATGCAAGTACTCCAAGAGCTTAAATATGTCTCATAAATAACAGCCACAAAGACAAGTTTAAATATATTTAATAATAATAAAAAGACAAGACAATACACAGTAAATCAATAAAGTCACTTCAGAGTTCAAAATCACAGGAGATATTTAAAACAACATTGCAAGACAGTCCCAAATAAATAAAGAAAACATCTAAACTATATTTTACTGTATTCCTATCCGAATCTAAAAGAGTTACTATGCCCTAAAAACTTAATTACAGCAAGGCAAGTGCAGATGTAGTGATTATGAGTGGATGCTTCCAAGTCAGAGACAAAATAGAAAATGAATTCTCTTGCTGAGAGTTCTTAAATTAATATCAAATATTACTGCTGGATTAGCTTGAATTACATCACTTTTTGTCATCTGACTTTCAGTTCCCAAGGTAAACCTCCCATTGTGTCAGAAACTAGCTACATTTAACATCTCTCTGTGAAAATACATAGCCTTCGTATCTTTGCAACTGCTGGAAGACATAAAACAATAAAACACTTACAAAACAACAAAGTCTCCTAGTGTAGACAGCCTGTCTCCTGTTGACTGAAGCTGAAAGAAACCTTTTATAGCACAACTGTAAAACAATTTAATTTTAACTTATTTTCTCTGAATTTTTTCCAAGTTAACCTTTTATGTTCCAGTTTCCACTGTTAAAAATATACACATTTACACAGTCCCAATAGTTTAAATACATTTCTGTTCTAAGCCAGCAGGGCAAGCTGTGGTTACATTTTAGCTCAGTACATAACATACAGTTCTGCATAAATCATATCAATATTCACAAATGACAGAATTATTTACAAAATTCCAGACAGCTGGACTGGCAATATTTCCTTTTGTGACAACCTCCTCAAGCAGTAACAGCGGCTACAGCCCTTCAAGGAGTCAGACAGACACTGTATACAATGAGTAGTGACTTCAACAGAATAAATTAAATTATTTAAAGCAGATTTTCCACACAAGAAGAAACTGCAGGCAAAACATTCCTCATACTTTCACAATTAGCCAGGACAAACCTTATCATATGAGCCTGACCATTAAAAATTTTAAAAAGTATGCATTTTCCCCCATACTTATCTATAATTTTACCATTGTTATCAGAAATAAAACTGGAGTTAGCAGAGTGTTTAGCAGCAGAAGGATTAATTAAAGCTATTGTTGCTGGATCAGTTTTGGCAAGTGGATATAAAAACTTATACTGAGGAGCATTATACATCCCATTTGTATTTTAAGGGCAGCTGGCTGATGGTCAGGAAAACTGAAGCCAGTAACACATACATCCTCCAAAGCTTTCAGAACTAGAAGAATGGATGGAGGTTTTTGAAATTCCTTCTGTGACAGCTCATATTATTTTCTTAGTGACTGAGAAATCTCAGTGTTATACCATTAAAACACTGGGAACGTCTAGAAATAGTCTCACAGAAAGATAACCTCCCACAAGGAGAGTCAGAAACTGAGCTCTCCCCAGAGTCGAAATCTGAAAAAACCCTGTATTGTCCCGGTCATCCTCTTGTATAGATTCAGAACCTTGACCTTCAAGAAAGGAGTAATCCCTCTTTCTTTTACTAGAAACTACTTTAGAGGAAAGATCGATGGCCTGAATTAAACCCCGAGCCAGAGCCAGAAAACTATTCTTGTCAGCGGAAATTTGCAGAGTAGATACACATTTAGTTTTGTTACTTTTTCATAGAAAAATTGGATCAACAGTATTATTAATAACATCAGCTGCTTCCCCAGGGCCGGGCAGAGCATTCTGACACAAAAGTAAACCTTTCCTAGTCCCTTCTCCCAAGACCAACAAAGAGTGGCTCTCTCTTGCCAACTGAGGGGACCTTGACATCCACAGAGGACGTGGCTAACTCCAGGTCCATAATGGCTATAGGTGCTACACCAGAGACATCCGGAGTAAAAGATGAGTGGTCTGCGGTATACTTAATGACCAGAGCAGAGTCACCCATCTGCAGCTAAGGCAAACTGATAGCCTGATGTAATGGCAAAGGCTGCTGCTTAAGGTATTCTTTTTGTGGCTGGAAGAAGGATCAACAGATTGTTCCACGGTCAAGCTAAAAGTGGTGCCTCTTTCCTGTGAAAACTAAACAGCAAATACCAATAAAAAATAAAGTCTTCAAACGTCACTTTTTCACAAAGACAGTAACACTTTGCCAGTCCTAGAAAGTAAAACAAATACATTTTCAACACAGAAACATGGTTTTCAGCTACTTTAAACATTTAAATGGACAGAAAAAAAAGAGAGTACTGTACTCACATTTAAACATTTACAAATACTGTACAGTCTCGTGAAAGTTCGTTAAAATACAAACTCCTAGCTTTAAATAATTTTCCTGAAGAGGAAAGTAATAAGCAACATTATTTAACTGGATTTTTTTTCCCAAAGGGAACTTATCTGCCTAGCAAAGAAATAGCACAAGTCAAGTGCTGATCCTTACAAGCCTCAGAGGAACGTACTCTTCGGCAGCAGTAAATCTCTAAACAGCTTGGCACCCAAAGTTGTCTTTTAGTTAGCTCAGCTCAAGTTGTCTGATAGTTTGGGCACATAGAAGGTGCCCTTAAGTCTTGTAAGTTGTCCAGCCATTATACCCTTGGCAGGATATAACACATATAGCTAATGCTACTGCAACAGTGATCAATAAGAACATCTCAATTTGTCCCCTAACAAAGGCCTCTTAACATTCAGTTTCATTCCATATGTCAAGTGCTTCATACAGATCTTAATAGCTTCCTACATGGGGCAAGACAAAAGCATACCAAATATCTTGATAACTCTCACTCAGAAAGGAAAGTGCCCAATCTCCTCCTCAGATCAGGGTCAGAAGCAGTTGCCAAATCAATTATGTACTGCAAAAGAAGCAGTCTAAAGACAAGTTTAATGGGCAAGACAACTCACCTGGATATTTTGGGCAAAGAAGGCCTATCCAATGCCCAAGATGTCTTCTCCTGCAATCTTTTTTTTTCCTTCCCTTCTCTTTATCTTGCTTATTTCCCCTCTGAGAGGAGCACTCACTTATTTTGCAGTCCTGAAGGTTTCTGGATCTAAAATTTTGCAGAGTTCACAATCTGCCTTAAGATGACCTCCCCCCATTCACTTTACATAAACTGCAAGTATATCAATGAGAGAACTTGTGCTCACACTTCATGGATTCTTTGTAACTCAAGGCATAGCCATCCTACAAAAGTTCAACACTAGCTACTTAAAACAGCACTCTAAAAAGTAGCACTCAAACAGTAATTAACACTCTTGCCCCTACAAGAATGAGAGCCTTAACCACAGATCAACAATTTGGTCAAACGGGAGTATCCAAAGAGAGGCACTGGAGATTGTGTTTCTAGTGAAATTCCACTTTAAAAACTGGAAATAAGAAGTTATGTACCCACCATAATGTTCCACCTGTGTTGTCCATTTTCATTCTTCATCAATCTGTGGATTCCCAATCAGACCCTTGGATTCGACTCGGCCGCTTTCCAAAGCTTTAGGTTCCAAAGCTCAAGCTCCACCCCTACTCGTCACACCTCATTCCCCCAAATTACCTCAGATAAAGTTTGCCATTAACAACATGCATAGCCTGAAAAGAAAATTATATGTATATTAATATACAAAAACAGATAGAAGAATTAACAAAATCCTATTCAAAGGAAAAAGCAGAGTTCAGGACCTCAAACAGAAAGTGTGTTTCCTAAAGGCGTATCCATCAGGTCCCCATAGACATGGACAAGGAGTAGGAGGGAGGGAAGGTTGAGGAAAAATGAAAATGGGCAACACAGACGGAACGTTATGGTGAGTATTTAATTTCTTAATTGATGATGTCATTTTTTCATTCATTCCTCAACCCCAGCTACTGTAATCTTGGGTGGCCCTCATGGAAGGATATTCCAGAGCACTACAAAACCAAAGGTAGCTCTATTTCTGGTGGTAATATCTAGCTTGTAACATGAAATAAAGGTATGAGAGTTACACCACAAGGCAGCTGCACAAATATCTAGACTCTAGACCAAAAGGCTTGGGATGTTGACATGGGTCTGGTAGAATGGGCTTTGATATGTGTGGGTAAAGATAAACCTTTAGATACATACACAAAGGCAATGCAATCTCTTAACCATTTGGCTAACATGGTCTTAGAAACTGGTTTTCTATTTCTGATTTTGGCAAAGGATACGAACAACTGGTCAGACTTCCTGAATGATTTTGTCCTGTCTAGATAAAAATGCAGTTGTCTACGAACATCTAATAGATGAAGGATATACTCTCCCTTGTTTGGTAAATTGGGAAAGAAAAGTGGTAGGTTGATGGACTGGTTAATATTGTTCACTGTAGCAACTCTGAATAAAAAGGAACGGTTGGTACGTAAGGTGACTGTCTTTATGAAAAATTAACTAAGGAATTTTGGAGGAGAGGCCTAGAATTCGGAAACTCTTCTTGCAGAAATGATTGTTTTTCATGAAAGGAATTTCAAATTTACTTTAGCTGAAGGTTCACAAGGGGGATGGACTAGTGCCTGTGGAATTATAGTTAGATCCCACTGAGAGTTGGGATCCTTGACAGGAGGGTGAAGTAAGAAGGTACCTCTAAGAAAAGTTTTACACAATTTTGAAGAAGCTAGCGATGAAGAATTTTCTCAGATGTGATAATCTGAGATGACTGCCAGATGTACTTTTACAGTGGAGTAAGTCATCCCATTTTGGAAGATATCAGTAAGGAAATCTAGAACTGCAGGAATGGGAACAGCAAAGGGATCCAGTTACTTCTAGTGAGCCCACATGGAGAATCTTTTCCACTTGCTCTTACAATTTTTTCTAGTGGATGCTTTGTGGGATGAAATCAAAAATTTTTGGATGATGGATGAAAGCCTGGAATGTCTAGTTATTAATGGAAATGGAGAAACCATGCGGTTAGTTTTAGGCCTGGAAGGTCTGGGAGAATCTGCTTTGATGGCTGGGACAGTAGATCTGGAATCAGTTCCAATGTCCACAGAGGGCAGATCACATGAGACCATATGAAGGTGTACCAAACTTGGCAAGGTCTGAAAGGAACAATGAGGATAACTGCTCTTCAACCTATATGCTTTCTGCAGAAGTCTGGAAATTAGTGGTAGAGGTGGGAATGCGTAAAAGTAGACTGGGGGTTCAAACATGCACTACAGCATCAATTGGGAAATGTCTGTGAGGACAGATCAAGGCAAAGAACCTGCTGCATTTGTTGTTATGAGGGGATGCACAGAGATTGCAGCAGGGTTGACCCCATTTGTGAAAAATCATATCTGCAACTGACTGCTTTGGAAATCACTTGTGAGGCATCAGCAAAACTCTGCTCAGCTTGTCTGCTAGAATGTTGCACTCCCCCAGAATGTGCACTGTAATTAGGAAGCGGTTGGTAGAGATCACCTACTGCCACACTCTTATTGCTTCTCAAACAGGGCATAAGACCTGGTTTCTCCTCGTTTGTTTATGTACCACACAACTGACCCATTGTCTGTATGTATTGCAATAGTCCCTAGAGGGAGAAAGCTGTGTAGGGGTTGCAATGCTAGAAGGACCGCTCTCATTTCTAGGATGTTTATATGCAGACTGATCTCCTCTGGTGTCTACATGCCTTGGACGGTCCTTCCCAGGAAATGACCCCCAACCCAGCTGGGAGGCGTCCGTGGTCAGTGTGGCTTTGGGAGGGGGTGTAAAGGGATGTCCTTGTTCAATATCTGAGGAAAGAAGCCACCAAAGAAGAGAGTCTTTGCACACTCTTGAAAGTTTGATTGAATAGCTTAGAAGGTACTGGTGTAAGAACCACTGGACTGCTACTGTCCATTGCAGAATTCTCATGTGTAGCCACACTGTAGGTAACAGGATAATCGTGGCAGCCATAGAACCCAATGTTCTGACCACTAATTTTGCTGGTGGATCCGGTACAGTTGCACTCTGGTCTGCTGTGTAGTCTTAGAGTAGAAATTCTGTCTTGAGAAGACCAGGGTTTTGGATGTGTCCAGACCCAATAAAGTCTATTACCTGAACAGGGTGCAATTGTGATTTCTGTGTGTTGATGGTTTTGCCTACAGTCAGGGCTAGGTGTACCAGATAGTCCCTTGCTTGGATGAGTAAATGCCTGGTTGAAGCAGTCAGAAGCCAATTGTCCATGTAAGGAAACAGGTGGAATCCTTGCAGTCCAGTCTCAATCGAGCTGCAACTACTGCCATATATTTGGCAAATACCCAGGGGGCTGTGATAAGACCAAAAGGGAGGAATCTAAATTGGTAATGGCTGTCTCCAAGCCTGAAGCAAAGATAACTTCTGGAGTGTCTGTCCATTTCAATATGACAATACACGTCATTTAGGTCTATCGAGCACATCCAGTCATCCATTTGCAGTAGTGGCAGAATGGACTGGAATGTGACCTGACTTGTTTGGGGATGTTGGGTCCAAAATTGGCCTCAGATCCCATCTTTTTTGGTACTAGAAAGAATCTTCAGTAAATTATTGATCTGATTTGCTCCGAGGGCATCTTCTGGATGACTCTTTCAAGCAGCTTTGCAATCTCGAGTAAAACATCGGGGAGGTAGCTCTTTGGTTTGGGATGTTTTAAAAAAGGAATGGAATAGCCTCTGAATATGATCCTTTGGACCCATAGATTGTTTGTGATGGCTATCCAGGCTTCTGGGTGCAAGGATAAGCACCCCCGACTGCATCCAGAGAGGGGCAGTTGGGCAACCTTTCAGGAGTGCTCAAAGGGTCTGTCCGACAACAAATCTTGAAACCCTTGATTTTGCAGACCCCCCTGGGGGCACTAAGAACCCTATCTGCAAGTTTGGGGACAGGTTCTACAGTGTTTGACTCCTTCCAAGCCTTGGTTGACACTAGATTATTGAATGCATCAGTAGGGTGATCTGGGTGGGACAGGGTATTCATATCTTGGATTTTCCTGGTGAGGCACCTTTGAGTGCATTTCAACTGTTGCAAATACCTGGTTAGGTACATGCCAAAGGGGAAACTGCACTCAGTGATGAGTCTGATAAGGGCTGAGTCGAGTGGTACTATTACTTCCTTGCAGCTGGATGCCATACCCTTGCTTATGAGCTGGGCAACAAAGAATGATTTTCTTACTATCTTGGCTATGTGTTGGTCAAATGTACCTATTGGGTCAAAGCTTAGGGGTGATTTATCGATGAAGTAATTAACTTGGGTGACACTTTCCCAAAGGGCTTTACAATGCATTTCTTTGCACTGAGTTTTACTCAGTGGCATTCGCACCAGTCCTTTGTTTTTGTTAGACCGTATTGCAGCATGTTGGAGTCATGAAGGGAGATCTATGATAGCTCCCAATTTACACTCATCTGCACACTTGATGAGCCAGAGGCCTTTGAAATTATCTTCGACTTCCGAGCAGTAGATGCAAAACAGGAGGGGGCCCAACACACATGTATATGGTACCTTTAAGAAGCATTTCCAAGGTCTGTACATGCATATAAATAGCAAGCACGTGCTAGCTTCAGTGCCATTTTAATAGTACAGTCACAGAGTGTGAACATCTATGTGTATGACAGCTAGTTTGTTTATAAGAAAGTTACTTAGCCTCATTTATGATGTGTTTGTATATAATAAAGCTGTTTGAACAAGAACCCGCAATGTTAGTATACTTCATCCTTACTAGACAAATGACATGGTGTCAGAAGTGGGATACCAGAGACTGCTTTTCAGAGCCACAAGGTACAGAGTTAATGGTGAAGGCAAACTAAGTGAAACGAGAGTAAAAAAGGTTCAGAAACGAGCAAAAGGTAAAAAAAAAACTTGCACAAACAATTTATTCATTACAAAAGATAAAATGGAGCATTACATGGGCACAAAATGCATTATTAAGCAAATGAATAGCATGGAACCATTTATTATGCAAAGGAGAAGCATAAAAAGCTCATTAATCAAATAAAATTTTGAAATTAAGTTATCTGATAAAACGAACATCAGAAAAGTATAAGGGGTTCAGAAATGCTTCAGAACTGCAAAATGAGCATGTTTAAAGTAAAACAAGCATGTTTAGAGTTAAAACAAGCACAAGAAAGTATAATGGGTAAGAAAAGAGACTAAGTAAGCAAAAATAATATAATAAAAGGGCACATTAAGCACAAATAAAGCAAGGTGACTGCAAGTGTTTTGGAATAAACTACTATTTCACACTGACTGAAGCTCTGAATAGTATAACTACAGTTATTTGAAACATCTAAAAGTGTACAAAAGTGCTTACAGTGACTGTTTATTACTGTGCACTTATTCAGATAAGTTTGGTCTGTGCAAAGTGCAACTATTTTGTTAAGTGTAGTCAAATACAGCCATTTCAAAATGTTTCTTAGACATGGGTGTGTCTATTAGCAGAGTGCCAACATTACAAAGTATTTCATGCACTGTAGAGAGTTATTTAGCAAAGTACTGCTATTTTGGGGAAGTTTCAGTGAGGTGTGTAGTGTTTATTCGCAGAGTGTAGTTACTTCAACATGTTTCTTATAATAATGAGAAGTGACATTTAGTATTACAGTACCCGGGAAACTTGTTTCGCAAAGTTCAGTTATACAGAGGCTTGTGCTACTGGGCACAGTTAAAAGTACTAGCATAAATTTCAGGCGTGTGTGTGTGTGTGTGTGTGTGTGTGTGTGTGTGTGTGTGTGTGTGTGTGTGTGTACTTGCAAAAGTCTTCACTGAGATGTGTTAATATGGCAGACGGATTTCGAAAACCACTACCATTTGTATTTGATCAGAATATTGCAGAAAATTGGAGAATATTTGAGCAAGAGTACGATATATTTATACAGGCAGTTTATTCTGATAAAGATGCACCCAGGGCATTCATTTTGCTAAACAATTAAGTACCAGCGTTTTGGTTTTGTGTGTTATCATTCATTTTGCTAAATCTAGCCGGGTCACAGGCCATTGAAAGGGAGCGTTCATTTGTATATGTACCAGCAGTGTGTGAAGGTGAAGGGGAAACTCTAGGTATTGTTGTGCAGGCTGAATCAACGAAAGACCCAGAGTGCTTGAAGCACAAATTCAGAGCAATGTGTAACCCCCAGGCTAATGTTACAATAGAGAGAGATTTGTTTTACAAAGGAAATCAAAAGCAAGGGGAAACATTTGCAGTTTATATTTCTGACCTGAGGAACAAAGCTTAAACGTGTAATTTGGTGATTTGAAAGATGAGTTAATAAAGGATAAGCTCGTGTTAAAAGTACTGCTGTGGAAAGATTTTGCTTCGTGACAGTGATTTAACGCTGAGCAAAACTATTAAGGATTTGTCAAATCCAAGAAGTTACAGAAAGGCACACGAATATGCTTGCATGTGATACCAGCATGGTTTCAACAGGCTTCAGGGCTAATGTAGACCGCATGCAATATGCCTAGCAAAAGCAGGCCTAAGCACTTGGCAGCTGCAGCCCCTGTGGGCTTTCTTGGAAACCTGTAGTCTTCCAGCAAGTTCTAAGACCAGTTCAGTTAAAGGAGCATGGCTAGTGCAGTACAAGGTTGAATTAGCAAAACCCAAATTAAGCTTTATTGTTAACTGTCGCAATTGTGGCGCCACCCATGCATCTAAAAGAGAAAAATGCATAACAGTTGGTCAGCAATGCCACAAATACAAGAAATGGAACCATTTTCTAAGATTCTGCAAATCAAGTAAACCTCACACAGTTACAAAGAAGGGTCATTAAAAAAGCAAGTTGATCAAACAGACCTGCAACAGTCTGCTTTCTATGTAGATAGTGGGTCAGTAACTGGTGGAAAGAGACCGATGCAGTAGATTTATTGGAAGAAATTAAATACTTTGTACTGTCCAGATCAATGGTAAATCCACCCAGCTCAAAGTAGACACAGGTTCAAAGTGTAATGTTATGTCTGCAGATACTTTTGCTAAGGTGAGAGCTGTTGAACAACTAAATGTGAAATTTGTGTGAAACTTGTTGCTTAAGGTGAAAAAATTCAAACCGAAGGCTCAGTAGTGCTTCCATGTTATGTGGCCAAGAACCATTATAGCCCATTATTCTATGTAGTCCAAAGACCTGTGTAGTCATTGTTGGGTCTCAGAGACAGTTTGAGAATGAATCTGCTTTCTTTTACCAAAGAAGCTCATTAAAGAAGCACAAGCCCCAGTTTTAGCTTCACTACCACTACTTTTTCAGAGTATGCTGTTTTCGGCAAGTTGGGCAAACTTCCAGTTGTGTATCTATGAAATTAGACCCAGGGATCAGTTTAGTGGTCAGACCAGCAAAAAGAGTTCCAATAGCTATGCAGCATAAAGTAAAATTTCAGCTGGATAAAATGGTACAGCAAGGTGTAATTTGTCCACTTACAGAACCTACTAAACTGGTGTTGCCCATGGTAGCGACTCTCAAAAAAGGCTCAGATGAAATCAGAATATGCACTGACCTAAGAGATTTGAACAAAGCATTAAATAGACCTCATCATCCTATGCATACAGTTGAATAAGTCGCAGCTCTAATAACAAATGCCACTGTTTTTTCTGTCTTAGATGCAGAGAGCTAATTTTGTCAAGTGATGCTTGACTGCAAATCTTCACTACTGACTACATTCATTATCCCATTTGGAAGATAGAGATTCCTCAAGATGCCATTTGGAATAAATTCTGCAAGTGAAGTCTTTCAGCATGCAATGCAGCAAAAGCAATTTTTTTCGGGTTATCCTTGTGCCATAAAGTACAGTTGTGTACACTTACCATAAATGTAGATGTTCGAGTGTATTCACTGTTGCAGTCATTACAT